>NW_026137843.1:0-216881 GCF_019393585.1 Leptopilina boulardi
TGTTTCTAAAACCCAAGCTACAACAAAACGATGAGAATACCTTTTTATAAAGAGTCTCCAAAGGTTGTAGTTTGTGTAGTTTTAGTTGCAATTGTAATCTCTTTCTAGGATGGAATAACCTACATTTTTCTAATTCAGAAGTAATTACCTTTGTTTCTAAAACCCAAGCTACAACACAACGATGAGAATACCTTTGTACAAAGAGTCTCCAAAGGTTGTAGTTTGTGTAGTTTTAGTTGCAATTGTAATCTCTTTCTAAGATGGAATAACCTACATTTTTCTAATTCAGAAGTAATTACCTTTGTTTCTAAAACCCATGCTACAACAAAACGATGAGAATACCTTTGTACAAAGAGTCTCCAAAGGTTGTAGTTTGTGTAGTTTTAGTTGCAATTGTAATCTCTTTCTAGGATGGAATAACCTACATTTTTCTAATTCAGAAGTAATTACCTTTGTTTCTAAAACCCAAGCTACAACAAAACGATGAGAATACCTTTGTACAAAGAGTCTCCGAAGGTTGTAGTTTGTGTAGTTTTAGTTGCAATTGTAATCTCTTTCTAGGATGGAATAACCTACATTTTTCTAATTTAGAAGTAATTACCTTTGTTTCTAAAACCCAAGCTACAACAAAACGATGAGAATACCTTTGTACAAAGAGTCTCCGAAGGTTGTAGTTTGTGTAGTTTTAGTTGCAATTGTAATCTCTTTCTAGGATGGAATAACCTACATTTTTCTAATTCAGAAGTAATTACCTTTGTTTCTAAAACCCAAGCTACAACAAAACGATGAGAATACCTTTGTACAAAGAGTCTCCGAAGGTTGTAGTTTGTGTAGTTTTAGTTGCAATTGTAATCTCTTTCTAGGATGGAATAACCTACATTTTTCTAATTAAGAAGTAATTACCTTTGTTTCTAAAACCCAAGCTACAACAAAACGATGAGAATACCTTTTTATAAAGAGTCTCCAAAGGTTGTAGTTTGTGTAGTTTGAGTTGCAATTGTAATCTCTTTCTAGTATAAGATAACCTACATTTTTCTAATTCAGAAGTAATTACCTTTGTTTCTAAAACCCAAGCTACAACAAAACGATGAGAATACCTTTGTACAAAGAGTCTCCGAAGGTTGTAGTTTGTGTAGTTTTAGTTGCAATTGTAATCTCTTTCTAGGATGGAATAACCTACATTTTTCTAATTCAGAAGTAATTACCTTTGTTTCTAAAACCCAAGCTACAACAAAACGATGAGAATACCTTTTTACAAAGAGTCTCCAAAGGTTGTAGTTTGTGTAGTTTTAGTTGCAATTGTAATCTCTTTCTAGGATGGAATAACCTACATTTTTCTAATTCAGAAGTAATTACCTTTGTTTCTAAAACCCAAGCTACAACAAAACGATGAGAATACCTTTGTACAAAGAGTCTCCGAAGGTTGTAGTTTGTGTAGTTTTAGTTGCAATTGTAATCTCTTTCTAGGATGGAATAACCTACATTTTTCTAATTCAGAAGTAATTACCTTTGTTTCTAAAACCCAAGCTACAACAAAACGATGAGAATACCTTTGTACAAAGAGTCTCCAAAGGTTGTAGTTTGTGTAGTTTTAGTTGCAATTGTAATCTCTTTCTAGGATGGAATAACCTACATTTTTCTAATTCAGAAGTAATTACCTTTGTTTCTAAAACCCAAGCTACAACAAAACGATGAGAATACCTTTGTACAAAGAGTCTCCAAAGGTTGTAGTTTGTGTAGTTTTAGTTGCAATTGTAATCTCTTTCTAGGATGGAATAACCTACATTTTTCTAATTCAGAAGTAATTACCTTTGTTTCTAAAACCCAAGCTACAACAAAACGATGAGAATACCTTTGTACAAAGAGTCTCCAAAGGTTGTAGTTTGTGTAGTTTTAGTTGCAATTGTAATCTCTTTCTAGGATGGAATAACCTACATTTTTCTAATTCAGAAGTAATTACCTTTGTTTCTAAAACCCAAGCTACAACAAAACGATGAGAATACCTTCTGTGAAGAGTCTCCAAGGTTGTAGTTTGTGTAGTTTTAGTTGCAATTGTAATCTCTTTCTAGGATGGAATAACCTACATTTTTCTAATTCAGAAGTAATTACCTTTGTTTCTAAAACCCAAGCTACAACAAAACGATGAGAATACCTTTGTACAAAGAGTCTCCGAAGGTTGTAGTTTGTGTAGTTTTAGTTGCAATTGTAATCTCTTTCTAGGATGGAATAACCTACATTTTTCTAATTCAGAAGTAATTACCTTTGTTTCTAAAACCCAAGCTACAACAAAACGATGAGAATACCTTTTACTAAAGAGTCTCCAAAGGTTGTAGTTTGTGTAGTTTTAGTTGCAATTGTAATCTCTTTCTAGGATGGAATAACCTACATTTTTCTAATTCAGAAGTAATTACCTTTGTTTCTAAAACCCAAGCTACAACAAAACGATGAGAATACCTTTGTACAAAGAGTCTCCGAAGGTTGTAGTTTGTGTAGTTTTAGTTGCAATTGTAATCTCTTTCTAGGATGGAATAACCTACATTTTTCTAATTCAGAAGTAATTACCTTTGTTTCTAAAACCCAAGCTACAACAAAACGATGAGAATACCTTTTTATAAAGAGTCTCCAAAGGTTGTAGTTTGTGTAGTTTTAGTTGCAATTGTAATCTCTTTCTAGGATGGAATAACCTACATTTTTCTAATTCAGAAGTAATTACCTTTGTTTCTAAAACCCAAGCTACAACAAAACGATGAGAATACCTTTGTACAAAGAGTCTCCGAAGGTTGTAGTTTGTGTAGTTTTAGTTGCAATTGTAATCTCTTTCTAGGATGGAATAACCTACATTTTTCTAATTCAGAAGTAATTACCTTTGTTTCTAAAACCCAAGCTACAACAAAACGATGAGAATACCTTTTTATAAAGAGTCTCCAAAGGTTGTAGTTTGTGTAGTTTTAGTTGCAATTGTAATCTCTTTCTAGGATGGAATAACCTACATTTTTCTAATTCAGAAGTAATTACCTTTGTTTCTAAAACCCAAGCTACAACAAAACGATGAGAATACCTTTGTACAAAGAGTCTCCAAAGGTTGTAGTTTGTGTAGTTTTAGTTGCAATTGTAATCTCTTTCTAGGATGGAATAACCTACATTTTTCTAATTCAGAAGTAATTACCTTTGTTTCTAAAACCCAAGCTACAACAAAACGATGAGAATAACTTTTTATAAGGAGTCTCCAAAGGTTGTAGTTTGTGTAGTTTTAGTTGCAATTGTAATCTCTTTCTAGGATGGAATAACCTACATTTTTCTAATTCAGAAGTAATTACCTTTGTTTCTAAAACCCAAGCTACAACAAAACGTAGAGAATACCTTCAGTTGAAGAGTCTCCAAAGTTTGTAGTTTGTGTAGTTTTAGTTGCAATTGTAATCTCTTTCTAGGATGGAATAACCTACATTTTTCTAATTCAGAAGTAATTACCTTTGTTTCTAAAACCCAAGCTACAACAAAACGATGAGAATACCTTTGTACAAAGAGTCTCCGAAGGTTGTAGTTTGTGTAGTTTTAGTTGCAATTGTAATCTCTTTCTAGGATGGAATAACCTACATTTTTCTAATTCAGAAGTAATTACCTTTGTTTCTAAAACCCAAGCTACAACAAAACGATGAGAATACCTTTGTACAAAGAGTCTCCGAAGGTTGTAGTTTGTGTAGTTTTAGTTGCAATTGTAATCTCTTTCTAGGATGGAATAACCTACATTTTTCTAATTCAGAAGTAATTACCTTTGTTTCTAAAACCCAAGCTACAACAAAACGATGAGAATACCTTTGTACAAAGAGTCTCCGAAGGTTGTAGTTTGTGTAGTTTTAGTTGCAATTGTAATCTCTTTCTAGGATGGAATAACCTACATTTTTCTAATTCAGAAGTAATTACCTTTGTTTCTAAAACCCAAGCTACAACAAAACGATGAGAATACCTTTGTACAAAGAGTCTCCGAAGGTTGTAGTTTGTGTAGTTTTAGTTGCAATTGTAATCTCTTTCTAGGATGGAATAACCTACATTTTTCTAATTCAGAAGTAATTACCTTTGTTTCTAAAACCCAAGCTACAACAAAACGATGAGAATACCTTCAGTGAAGAGTCTCCAAAGGTTGTAGTTTGTGTAGTTTTAGTTGCAATTGTAATCTCTTTCTAGGATGGAATAACCTACATTTTTCTAATTCAGAAGTAATTACCTTTGTTTCTAAAACCCAAGCTACAACAAAACGATGAGAATACCTTTGTACAAAGAGTCTCCGAAGGTTGTAGTTTGTGTAGTTTTAGTTGCAATTGTAATCTCTTTCTAGGATGGAATAACCTACATTTTTCTAATTCAGAAGTAATTACCTTTGTTTCTAAAACCCATGCTACAACAAAACGATGAGAATACCTTTGTACAAAGAGTCTCCGAAGGTTGTAGTTTGTGTAGTTTTAGTTGCAATTGTAATCTCTTTCTAGGATGGAATAACCTACATTTTTCTAATTCAGAAGTAATTACCTTTGTTTCTAAAACCCAAGCTACAACAAAACGATGAGAATACCTTTGTACAAAGAGTCTCCGAAGGTTGTAGTTTGTGTAGTTTTAGTTGCAATTGTAATCTCTTTCTAGGATGGAATAACCTACATTTTTCTAATTCAGAAGTAATTACCTTTGTTTCTAAAACCCAAGCTACAACAAAACGATGAGAATACCTTTTACTAAAGAGTCTCCAAAGGTTGTAGTTTGTGTAGTTTTAGTTGCAATTGTAATCTCTTTCTAGGATGGAATAACCTACATTTTTCTAATTCAGAAGTAATTACCTTTGTTTCTAAAACCCAAGCTACAACAAAACGATGAGAATACCTTTGTACAAAGAGTCTCCGAAGGTTGTAGTTTGTGTAGTTTTAGTTGCAATTGTAATCTCTTTCTAGGATGGAATAACCTACATTTTTCTAATTCAGAAGTAATTACCTTTGTTTCTAAAACCCAAGCTACAACAAAACGATGAGAATACCTTTGTACAAAGAGTCTCCAAAGGTTGTAGTTTGTGTAGTTTTAGTTGCAATTGTAATCTCTTTCTAGGATGGAATAACCTACATTTTTCTAATTCAGAAGTAATTACCTTTGTTTCTAAAACCCAAGCTACAACAAAACGATGAGAATACCTTTTTATAAAGAGTCTCCAAAGGTTGTAGTTTGTGTAGTTTTAGTTGCAATTGTAATCTCTTTCTAGGATGGAATAACCTACATTTTTCTGATTCAGAAGTAATTATCTTTGTTTCTAAAACCCAAGCTACAACAAAACGATGAGAATACCTTTGTACAAAGAGTCTCCGAAGGTTGTAGTTTGTGTAGTTTTAGTTGCAATTGTAATCTCTTTCTAGGATGGAATAACCTACATTTTTCTAATTCAGAAGTAATTACCTTTGTTTCTAAAACCCAAGCTACAACAAAACGATGAGAATACCTTTGTACAAAGAGTCTCCGAAGGTTGTAGTTTGTGTAGTTTTAGTTGCAATTGTAATCTCTTTCTAGGATGGAATAACCTACATTTTTCTAATTCAGAAGTAATTACCTTTGTTTCTAAAACCCAAGCTACAACAAAACGATGAGAATACCTTCAGCTGAAGAGTCTTCAAAGGTTGTAGTTTGTGTAGTTTTAGTTGCAATTGTAATCTCTTTCTAGGATGGAATAACCTACATTTTTCTAATTCAGAAGTAATTACCTTTGTTTCTAAAACCCAAGCTACAACAAAACGATGAGAATACCTTTGTATAAAGAGTCTCCAAAGGTTGTAGTTTGTGTAGTTTTAGTTGCAATTGTAATCTCTTTCTAGGATGGAATAACCTACATTTTTCTAATTCAGAAGTAATTACCTTTGTTTCTAAAACCCAAGCTACAACAAAACGATGAGAATACCTTTGTACAAAGAGTCTCTGAAGGTTGTAGTTTGTGTAGTTTTAGTTGCAATTGTAATCTCTTTCTAGGATGGAATAACCTACATTTTTCTAATTCAGAAGTAATTACCTTTGTTTCTAAAACCCAAGCTACAACAAAACGATGAGAATACCTTTGTACAAAGAGTCTCCGAAGGTTGTAGTTTGTGTAGTTTTAGTTGCAATTGTAATCTCTTTCTAGGATGGAATAACCTACATTTTTCTAATTCAGAAGTAATTACCTTTGTTTCTAAAACCCAAGCTACAACAAAACGATGAGAATACCTTTTATAAAGAGTCTCCAAAGGTTGTAGTTTGTGTAGTTTTAGTTGCAATTGTAATCTCTTTCTAGGATGGAATAACCTACATTTTTCTAATTCAGAAGTAATTACCTTTGTTTCTAAAACCCAAGCTACAACAAAACGATGAGAATACCTTTGTACAAAGAGTCTCCGAAGGTTGTAGTTTGTGTAGTTTTAGTTGCAATTGTAATCTCTTTCTAGGATGGAATAACCTACATTTTTCTAATTCAGAAGTAATTACCTTTGTTTCTAAAACCCAAGCTACAACAAAACGATGAGAATACCTTTGTACAAAGAGTCTCCAAAGGTTGTAGTTTGTGTAGTTTTAGTTGCAATTGTAATCTCTTTCTAGGATGGAATAACCTACATTTTTCTAATTCAGAAGTAATTACCTTTGTTTCTAAAACCCAAGCTACAACAAAACGATGAGAATACCTTTTACTAAAGAGTCTCCAAAGGTTGTAGTTTGTGTAGTTTTAGTTGCAATTGTAATCTCTTTCTAGGATGGAATAACCTACATTTTTCTAATTCAGAAGTAATTACCTTTGTTTCTAAAACCCAAGCTACAACAAAACGATGAGAATACCTTCTAGCTGAAGAGTCTCCAAAGGTTGTAGTTTGTGTAGTTTTAGTTGCAATTGTAATCTCTTTCTAGGATGGAATAACCTACATTTTTCTAATTCAGAAGTAATTACCTTTGTTTCTAAAACCCAAGCTACAACAAAACGATGAGAATACCTTTGTACAAAGAGTCTCCGAAGGTTGTAGTTTGTGTAGTTTTAGTTGCAATTGTAATCTCTTTCTAGGATGGAATAACCTACATTTTTCTAATTCAGAAGTAATTACCTTTGTTTCTAAAACCCATGCTACAACAAAACGATGAGAATACCTTTGTACAAAGAGTCTCCGAAGGTTGTAGTTTGTGTAGTTTTAGTTGCAATTGTAATCTCTTTCTAGGATGGAATAACCTACATTTTTCTAATTCAGAAGTAATTACCTTTGTTTCTAAAACCCAAGCTACAACAAAACGATGAGAATACCTTTTTACAAAGAGTCTCCAAAGGTTGTAGTTTGTGTAGTTTTAGTTGCAATTGTAATCTCTTTCTAGGATGGAATAACCTACATTTTTCTAATTCAGAAGTAATTACCTTTGTTTCTAAAACCCAAGCTACAACAAAACGATGAGAATACCTTTGTACAAAGAGTCTCCGAAGGTTGTAGTTTGTGTAGTTTTAGTTGCAATTGTAATCTCTTTCTAGGATGGAATAACCTACATTTTTCTAATTCAGAAGTAATTACCTTTGTTTCTAAAACCCAAGCTACAACAAAACGTAGAGAATACCTTTTTATAAAGAGTCTCCAAAGGTTGTAGTTTGTGTAGTTTTAGTTGCAATTGTAATCTCTTTCTAGGATGGAATAACCTACATTTTTCTAATTCAGAAGTAATTACCTTTGTTTCTAAAACCCAAGCTACAACAAAACGTGAGAATACCTTTGTACAAAGAGTCTCCAAAGGTTGTAGTTTGTGTAGTTTTAGTTGCAATTGTAATCTCTTTCTAGGATGGAATAACCTACATTTTTCTAATTCAGAAGTAATTACCTTTGTTTCTAAAACCCAAGCTACAACACAACGATGAGAATACCTTTTTATAAAGAGTCTCCAAAGGTTGTAGTTTGTGTAGTTTTAGTTGCAATTGTAATCTCTTTCTAGGATGGGATAACCTACATTTTTCTGATTCAGAAGTAATTACCTTTGTTTCTAAAACCCAAGCTACAACAAAACGATGAGAATACCTTTGTTGAAGAGTCTCCAAAGGTTGTAGTTTGTGTAGTTTTAGTTGCAATTGTAATCTCTTTCTAGGATGGAATAACCTACATTTTTCTAATTCAGAAGTAATTACCTTTGTTTCTAAAACCCAAGCTACAACAAAACGATGAGAATACCTTTGTACAAAGAGTCTCCGAAGGTTGTAGTTTGTGTAGTTTTAGTTGCAATTGTAATCTCTTTCTAGGATGGAATAACCTACATTTTTCTAATTCAGAAGTAATTACCTTTGTTTCTAAAACCCAAGCTACAACAAAACGATGAGAATACCTTTTTATAAAGAGTCTCCAAAGGTTGTAGTTTGTGTAGTTTGAGTTGCAATTGTAATCTCTTTCTAGGATGGAATAACCTACATTTTTCTAATTCAGAAGTAATTATCTTTGTTTCTAAAACCCAAGCTACAACAAAACGGTGAGAATACCTTTGTACAAAGAGTCTCCGAAGGTTGTAGTTTGTGTAGTTTTAGTTGCAATTGTAATCTCTTTCTAGGATGGAATAACCTACATTTTTCTAATTCAGAAGTAATTACCTTTGTTTCTAAAACCCAAGCTACAACAAAACGATGAGAATAACTTTTTATAAGGAGTCTCCAAAGGTTGTAGTTTGTGTAGTTTTAGTTGCAATTGTAATCTCTTTCTAGGATGGAATAACCTACATTTTTCTAATTCAGAAGTAATTACCTTTGTTTCTAAAACCCAAGCTGCAACTAAACGATGAGAATACCTTTGTACAAAGAGTCTCCGAAGGTTGTAGTTTGTGTAGTTTTAGTTGCAATTGTAATCTCTTTTTAGGATGGAATAACCTACATTTTTCTAATTCAGAAGTAATTACCTTTGTTTCTAAAACCCAAGCTACAACAAAACGATGAGAATACCTTTTTATAAAGAGTCTCCAAAGGTTGTAGTTTGTGTAGTTTTAGTTGCAATTGTAATCTCTTTCTAAGATGGAATAACCTACATTTTTCTAATTCAGAAGTAATTACCTTTGTTTCTAAAACCCAAGCTACAACAAAACGTAGAGAATACCTTTGTACAAAGAGTCTCCAAAGGTTGTAGTTTGTGTAGCTTTAGTTGCAATTGTAATCTCTTTCTAGGATGGAATAACCTACATTTTTCTAATTCAGAAGTAATTACCTTTGTTTTTAAAACCCAAGCTACAACAAAACGATGAGAATAACTTTTTATAAGGAGTCTCCAAAGGTTGTAGTTTGTGTAGTTTTAGTTGCAATTGTAATTTCTTTCTGGGATGGGATAACCTCTTTTTTCTGATTCAGAAGTAATTATCTTTGTTTCTAAAACCCAAGCTACAACAAAACGTAGAGACTATCTTCAGTTGAAGAGTCTCCAACGTTTGTAGTTTGTGTAGTTTTAGTTGCAATTGTAATCTTTTTCTAGGATGGAATAACCTACATTTTTCTAATTCAGAAGTAATTACCTTTGTTTCTAAAACCCAAGCTACAACAAAACGATGAGAATACCTTTGTACAAAGAGTCTCCGAAGGTTGTAGTTTGTGTAGTTTTAGTTGCAATTGTAATCTCTTTCTAGGATGGAATAACCTACATTTTTCTAATTCAGAAGTAATTACCTTTGTTTCTAAAACCCAAGCTACAACAAAACGATGAGAATACCTTTGTACAAAGAGTCTCCGAAGGTTGTAGTTTGTGTAGTTTTAGTTGCAATTGTAATCTCTTTCTAGGATGGAATAACCTACATTTTTCTAATTCAGAAGTAATTACCTTTGTTTCTAAAACCCAAGCTACAACAAAACGATGAGAATACCTTTGTACAAAGAGTCTCCGAAGGTTGTAGTTTGTGTAGTTTTAGTTGCAATTGTAATCTCTTTCTAGGATGGAATAACCTACATTTTTCTAATTCAGAAGTAATTACCTTTGTTTCTAAAACCCAAGCTACAACAAAACGATGAGAATACCTTTGTACAAAGAGTCTCCGAAGGTTGTAGTTTGTGTAGTTTTAGTTGCAATTGTAATCTCTTTCTAGGATGGAATAACCTACATTTTTCTAATTCAGAAGTAATTACCTTTGTTTCTAAAACCCAAGCTACAACAAAACGAAGAGAATACCTTCAGTTGAAGAGTCTCCAACGTTTGTAGTTTGTGTAGTTTTAGTTGCAATTGTAATCTCTTTCTAGGATGGAATAACCTACATTTTTCTAATTCAGAAGTAATTACCTTTGTTTCTAAAACCCAAGCTACAACAAAACGATGAGAATACCTTTGTACAAAGAGTCTCCGAAGGTTGTAGTTTGTGTAGTTTTAGTTGCAATTGTAATCTCTTTCTAGGATGGAATAACCTACATTTTTCTAATTCAGAAGTAATTACCTTTGTTTCTAAAACCCAAGCTACAACAAAACGATGAGAATACCTTTGTACAAAGAGTCTCCGAAGGTTGTAGTTTGTGTAGTTTTAGTTGCAATTGTAATCTCTTTCTAGGATGGAATAACCTACATTTTTCTAATTCAGAAGTAATTACCTTTGTTTCTAAAACCCAAGCTACAACAAAACGATGAGAATACCTTTGTACAAAGAGTCTCCGAAGGTTGTAGTTTGTGTAGTTTTAGTTGCAATTGTAATCTCTTTCTAGGATGGAATAACCTACATTTTTCTAATTCAGAAGTAATTACCTTTGTTTCTAAAACCCAAGCTACAACAAAACGATGAGAATACCTTCAGCTGAAGAGTCTCCAAAGGTTGTAGTTTGTGTAGTTTTAGTTGCAATTGTAATCTCTTTCTAGGATGGAATAACCTACATTTTTCTAATTCAGAAGTAATTACCTTTGTTTCTAAAACCCAAGCTACAACAAAACGATGAGAATACCTTTGTACAAAGAGTCTCCGAAGGTTGTAGTTTGTGTAGTTTTAGTTGCAATTGTAATCTCTTTCTAGGATGGAATAACCTACATTTTTCTAATTCAGAAGTAATTACCTTTGTTTCTAAAACCCAAGCTACAACAAAACGTAGAGAATACCTTCAGCTGAAGAGTCTCCAAAGTTTGTAGTTTGTGTAGTTTTAGTTGCAATTGTAATCTCTTTCTAGGATGGAATAACCTACATTTTTCTAATTCAGAAGTAATTACCTTTGTTTCTAAAACCCAAGCTACAACAAAACGATGAGAATACCTTTTTATAAAGAGTCTCCAAAGGTTGTAGTTTGTGTAGTTTTAGTTGCAATTGTAATCTCTTTCTAGGATGGAATAACCTACATTTTTCTAATTCAGAAGTAATTACCTTTGTTTCTAAAACCCATGCTACAACAAAACGATGAGAATACCTTTGTACAAAGAGTCTCCGAAGGTTGTAGTTTGTGTAGTTTTAGTTGCAATTGTAATCTCTTTCTAGGATGGAATAACCTACATTTTTCTAATTCAGAAGTAATTACCTTTGTTTCTAAAACCCAAGCTACAACAAAACGATGAGAATACCTTTTTATAAAGAGTCTCCAAAGGTTGTAGTTTGTGTAGTTTGAGTTGCAATTGTAATCTCTTTCTAGGATGGAATAACCTACATTTTTCTAATTCAGAAGTAATTACCTTTGTTTCTAAAACCCATGCTACAACAAAACGATGAGAATACCTTTGTACAAAGAGTCTCCGAAGGTTGTAGTTTGTGTAGTTTTAGTTGCAATTGTAATCTCTTTCTAGGATGGAATAACCTACATTTTTCTAATTCAGAAGTAATTACCTTTGTTTCTAAAACCCAAGCTACAACAAAACGATGAGAATACCTTTGTACAAAGAGTCTCCAAAGGTTGTAGTTTGTGTAGTTTTAGTTGCAATTGTAATCTCTTTCTAGGATGGAATAACCTACATTTTTCTAATTCAGAAGTAATTACCTTTGTTTCTAAAACCCAAGCTACAACAAAACGATGAGAATACCTTTTTACTAAGAGTCTCCAAGGTTGTAGTTTGTGTAGTTTTAGTTGCAATTGTAATCTCTTTCTAGGATGGAATAACCTACATTTTTCTAATTCAGAAGTAATTACCTTTGTTTCTAAAACCCATGCTACAACAAAACGATGAGAATACCTTTGTACAAAGAGTCTCCGAAGGTTGTAGTTTGTGTAGTTTTAGTTGCAATTGTAATCTCTTTCTAGGATGGAATAACCTACATTTTTCTAATTCAGAAGTAATTACCTTTGTTTCTAAAACCCATGCTACAACAAAACGATGAGAATACCTTTGTACAAAGAGTCTCCGAAGGTTGTAGTTTGTGTAGTTTTAGTTGCAATTGTAATCTCTTTCTAGGATGGAATAACCTACATTTTTCTAATTCAGAAGTAATTACCTTTGTTTCTAAAACCCAAGCTACAACAAAACGATGAGAATACCTTCAGCTGAAGAGTCTCCAAAGGTTGTAGTTTGTGTAGTTTTAGTTGCAATTGTAATCTCTTTCTAGGATGGAATAACCTACATTTTTCTAATTCAGAAGTAATTACCTTTGTTTCTAAAACCCAAGCTACAACAAAACGATGAGAATACCTTTTTATAAAGAGTCTCCAAAGGTTGTAGTTTGTGTAGTTTTAGTTGCAATTGTAATCTCTTTCTAGGATGGAATAACCTACATTTTTCTAATTCAGAAGTAATTACCTTTGTTTCTAAAACCCAAGCTACAACAAAACGATGAGAATACCTTTGTACAAAGAGTCTCCGAAGGTTGTAGTTTGTGTAGTTTTAGTTGCAATTGTAATCTCTTTCTAGGATGGAATAACCTACATTTTTCTAATTCAGAAGTAATTACCTTTGTTTCTAAAACCCAAGCTACAACAAAACGATGAGAATACCTTTGTACAAAGAGTCTCCGAAGGTTGTAGTTTGTGTAGTTTTAGTTGCAATTGTAATCTCTTTCTAGGATGGAATAACCTACATTTTTCTAATTCAGAAGTAATTACCTTTGTTTCTAAAACCCAAGCTACAACAAAACGATGAGAATACCTTTGTATAAAGAGTCTCCAAAGGTTGTAGTTTGTGTAGTTTTAGTTGCAATTGTAATCTCTTTCTAGGATGGAATAACCTACATTTTTCTAATTCAGAAGTAATTACCTTTGTTTCTAAAACCCAAGCTACAACAAAACGATGAGAATACCTTTGTACAAAGAGTCTCCGAAGGTTGTAGTTTGTGTAGTTTTAGTTGCAATTGTAATCTCTTTCTAGGATGGAATAACCTACATTTTTCTAATTCAGAAGTAATTACCTTTGTTTCTAAAACCCATGCTACAACAAAACGATGAGAATACCTTTGTACAAAGAGTCTCCAAAGGTTGTAGTTTGTGTAGCTTTAGTTGCAATTGTAATCTCTTTCTAGGATGGAATAACCTACATTTTTCTAATTCAGAAGTAATTACCTTTGTTTCTAAAACCCAAGCTACAACAAAACGATGAGAATAACTTTTTATAAGGAGTCTCCAAAGTTTGTAGTTTGTGTAGTTTTAGTTGCAATTGTAATCTCTTTCTAGGATGGAATAACCTACATTTTTCTAATTCAGAAGTAATTACCTTTGTTTCTAAAACCCAAGCTACAACAAAACGTAGAGAATACCTTCAGCTGAAGAGTCTCCAAAGTTTGTAGTTTGTGTAGTTTTAGTTGCAATTGTAATCTCTTTCTAGGATGGAATAACCTACATTTTTCTAATTTAGAAGTAATTACCTTTGTTTCTAAAACCCAAGCTGCAACAAAACGATGAGAATACCTTTGTACAAAGAGTCTCCGAAGGTTGTAGTTTGTGTAGTTTTAGTTGCAATTGTAATCTCTTTCTAGGATGGAATAACCTACATTTTTCTAATTCAGAAGTAATTACCTTTGTTTCTAAAACCCATGCTACAACAAAACGATGAGAATACCTTTGTACAAAGAGTCTCCGAAGGTTGTAGTTTGTGTAGTTTTAGTTGCAATTGTAATCTCTTTCTAGGATGGAATAACCTACATTTTTCTAATTTAGAAGTAATTACCTTTGTTTCTAAAACCCAAGCTGCAACAAAACGATGAGAATACCTTTGTACAAAGAGTCTCCGAAGGTTGTAGTTTGTGTAGTTTTAGTTGCAATTGTAATCTCTTTCTAAGATGGAATAACCTACATTTTTCTAATTCAGAAGTAATTACCTTTGTTTCTAAAACCCATGCTACAACAAAACGATGAGAATACCTTTGTACAAAGAGTCTCCGAAGGTTGTAGTTTGTGTAGTTTTAGTTGCAATTGTAATCTCTTTCTAGGATGGAATAACCTACATTTTTCTAATTCAGAAGTAATTACCTTTGTTTCTAAAACCCATGCTACAACAAAACGATGAGAATACCTTTGTACAAAGAGTCTCCGAAGGTTGTAGTTTGTGTAGTTTTAGTTGCAATTGTAATCTCTTTCTAGGATGGAATAACCTACATTTTTCTAATTCAGAAGTAATTACCTTTGTTTCTAAAACCCAAGCTACAACAAAACGTAGAGAATACCTTCAGCTGAAGAGTCTCCAAAGTTTGTAGTTTGTGTAGTTTTAGTTGCAATTGTAATCTCTTTTTAGGATGGAATAACCTACATTTTTCTAATTCAGAAGTAATTACCTTTGTTTCTAAAACCCAAGCTACAACAAAACGATGAGAATACCTTTTTATAAAGAGTCTCCAAAGGTTGTAGTTTGTGTAGTTTGAGTTGCAATTGTAATCTCTTTCTAAGATGGAATAACCTACATTTTTCTAATTCAGAAGTAATTACCTTTGTTTCTAAAACCCATGCTACAACAAAACGATGAGAATACCTTTGTACAAAGAGTCTCCGAAGGTTGTAGTTTGTGTAGTTTTAGTTGCAATTGTAATCTCTTTCTAGGATGGAATAACCTACATTTTTCTAATTTAGAAGTAATTACCTTTGTTTCTAAAACCCAAGCTGCAACAAAACGATGAGAATACCTTTGTACAAAGAGTCTCCGAAGGTTGTAGTTTGTGTAGTTTTAGTTGCAATTGTAATCTCTTTCTAAGATGGAATAACCTACATTTTTCTAATTCAGAAGTAATTACCTTTGTTTCTAAAACCCAAGCTACAACAAAACGTAGAGAATACCTTCAGCTGAAGAGTCTCCAACGTTTGTAGTTTGTGTAGTTTTAGTTGCAATTGTAATCTTTTTCTAGGATGGAATAACCTACATTTTTCTAATTTAGAAGTAATTACCTTTGTTTCTAAAACCCAAGCTGCAACAAAACGATGAGAATACCTTTGTACAAAGAGTCTCCGAAGGTTGTAGTTTGTGTAGTTTTAGTTGCAATTGTAATCTCTTTCTAAGATGGAATAACCTACATTTTTCTAATTCAGAAGTAATTACCTTTGTTTCTAAAACCCAAGCTACAACAAAACGTCGAGAATACCTTTAGCAAAAGAGTCTCCGAAAGTTGTAGTTTGTGTAGTTTGAGTTGCAATTGTAATCTCTTTCTAAGATGGAATAACCTACACTTTTCTAATTCAGAAGAAATTACCTTTGTTTCTAAAACCCATGCTACAACAAAACGATGAGAATACCTTTGTACAAAGAGTCTCCGAAGGTTGTAGTTTGTGTAGTTTTAGTTGCAATTGTAATCTCTTTCTAGGATGCAATAACCTACATTTTTCTAATTCAGAAGTAATTACCTTTGTTTCTAAAACCCATGCTACAACAAAACGATGAGAATACCTTTGTACAAAGAGTCTCCAAAGGTTGTAGTTTGTGTAGCTTTAGTTGCAATTGTAATCTCTTTCTAGGATGGAATAACCTACATGTTTCTAATTCAGAAGTAATTACCTTTGTTTCTAAAACCCAAGCTACAACAAAACGATGAGAATAACTTTTTATAAGGAGTCTCCAAAGGTTGTAGTTTGTGTAGTTTTAGTTGCAATTGTAATTTCTTTCTGGGATGGGATAACCTCTTTTTTCTGATTCAGAAGTAATTATCTTTGTTTCTAAAACCCAAGCTGCAACTAAACGATGAGAATTCCTTTGTACAAAGAGTCTCCGAAGGTTGTAGTTTGTGTAGTTTTACTTGCAGTTGTAATCTTCTTCTAGGATAGGATAACATACATTTTTCAGATTCAGAAATCTTAGTTTCTAAAAACCAAGCTACAACAAAACGTTAAGAATACCTTCAGCTGAAGAGTCTCCAAAGTTTGTAGTTTGTGTAGTTTTAGTTGCAATTGTAATCTCTTTCTAGGATGGAATAACCTACATTTTTCTGATTTAGAAGTAATTATCTTTGTTTCTAAAACCCAAGCTGCAACAAAAGGATGAGAATACCTTTGTACAAAGAGTCTCCGAAGGTTGTAGTTTGTATAGTTTTAGTTGCAATTGTAATCTCTTTCTAGGATGGAATAACCTACATTTTTCTGATTTAGAAGTAATTATCTTTGTTTCTAAAACCCAAGCTGCAACAAAAGGATGAGAATACCTTTGTACAAAGAGTCTCCGAAGGTTGTAGTTTGTGTAGTTTTAGTTGCAATTGTAATCTCTTTCTAGAATGGGATAACCTACTTTCTTCTGATTCACAAATAATTATCATTGTTTCTAAAACGCAACCTACAACAAAACGTTGAGAATACCTATAGCAAAAGAGTCTCCGATGGTTGTAGTTTGTGTAGTTTTAGTTGCAATAGTAATTTATTACAGATATCTTTGTTTCTAAAACCCAAGCAACAACAAAACGTTGAGAATACCTTTAGCAATAGAGTCTCCAAAGGTTGTAGTTTGTGTAGTTTTAGTTGCAATTGTAATTTGTTACAAATATCTTTGTTTCTAAAACCCAAGCTACAACAAAACGTTGAGAATCCCTTTAGCAAAAGAGTCTCCGAAGGTTGTAGTTTGTGTACTTTTAGTTGCAAATATAATTTCATTCTAGGATGGGATTACCTACATTTTTCTGATTCAGAAGTAATTATCTTTGTTTCTAAAACCCAAGCTGCAACAAAACGATGAGAATACCTTTAGCAAAAGAGTCTCCGAAGGTTGTAGTTTGTGTAGTTTTAGTTGCAATTGTAATCTCTTTCTAGAATGGGATAACCTACTTTCTTCTGATTCACAAATAATTATCATTGTTTCTAAAACGCAACCTACAACAAAACGTTGAGAATACCTTTAGCAAAAGAGTCTCCGAAGGTTGTAGTTTGTGTACTTTTAGTTGCAAATGTAATTTCTTTCTAGGATGGGATAACCTACATTTTTCTGATTCAGAAGTAATTATCTTTGTTTCTAAAACTCAAGCTGCAACAAAACGATGAGAATACCTTTTTATAAAGAGTCTCCGAAGGTTGTAGTTTGTGTAGTTTTAGTTGCAAATGTAATCTCTTTCTAGAATGGGATAACCTACATTTTTCTGATTCAGAAGTAATTATCTTTGTTTCTAAAACCCAAGCTGCAACAAAACGATGAGAATACCTTTAGCAAAAGAGTCTCCGAACGTTGTAGTTTGTGTAGTTTTAGTTGCAAATGTAATCTCTTTCTAAAATGTGATAACCTACATTTATCTGATTCAGAAGTAATTATCTTTGTTTCTAAAACTCAAGCTGCAACAAAACGATGAGAATACCTTTAGCTAAAGAGTCTTCACAGGTTGTAGTTTGTGTAGTTTTAGATGCAAAAATGAATTATTTAAAGGTTTTGTTAATCAACTAATTTTGAAAAGAGAAGTAATTATCTTTGTTTCTAAAACCCAAGCTTCAACAAAACGTTTTGTTAATCAACTAATTTTGAAAAGAGAAGTAATTATCTTTGTTTCTAAAACCCAAGCTTCAACAAAACGTTGAGAATACCTTCAGCTGAAGAGTCTCCAAAGGTTGTAGTTTGTGTAGTTTAAGTTGCATTTGTAATCTCTTTCTGGTTGGGATAACCTACATTTTTCTGATTCAGAAATCTTTGTTTCTAAATCTACCCATACTACAACAAAAAGTTGAGAATACCTTCAGCTGAAGAGTCTCGAAAGTTTATAGTTTTTGTAGTTTTAGGTGCATAAATGATCATTCTGAAGTTTAATTATGCAATAAAAATTTGATAATATCTTTTCTTAAATTGTCTATTTAAAATTACATATAGTTTCAATCATATCACTTGTGATAACATTTGTAAATTAAGCTGCATAGAATAAATATTTATTAACACTTACCTTTGAAAGCATACAATTATTTTTGAGATTTAATTTGCACTGCACTAACAGTATTCTGAAATATGAGAAATGTAATCAAAAACGCGTATAAATAAAATCTTTTTCATATTTAATTGCTAATATGCACAACATGTTAATCTAATATGTATTTGAAAATCAAATTTTATTATTCGTAATACGTGAAATTGAAAAATAAAATAAAACATTGAAGAAGTAACTTCGTTTTTCAATTAAAGTTATCGCGCATCAATCCACAGCATTTTATTTTCTGATTAAATAAAATTACCAACCTGTGTTCGTTCAACATTTAAAAAAATGACATGACTTTTACGCATTAATTAACATCATAGACAGTTACTCTGGACTTTTACATTTGTGAACGCGTAAATACCAAAATATGTTTCAAAAGCCTCTTTTTCCAAAAATTTTTTTAACAAAATATTTTTGTGAAAGGATTATAAACAATTAATTTTTAAAACTAAAATTTTAAAAAAAATTTAATAAAAACAAATTTTAGAGAGAAAATTTTAGAAAATGTAAAATTAAAAAAATGACCCAAAAAAAAAATTTTACAAAAAGAAATTGATTTCAAAAACATTTTCTAAGCAAAAAAAAAATTAATGAAAAAAGATAAAAAAAAATAAATTTTAGATATAAAAGTTATTAAAAAAATTTAGGAAAAAAAATTTCGAAAAAAAAAAAAAATTTCGAAAAAAAAAAAAAAATTTCGAAAACAAAAAAAAAATTTCGAAAAAAAAAAAAAAAATTTCGAAAAAAAAAAAAATAAAAAAAAACAAAAATAAAAAAAAAAAAAAAATTACAAAAAAAAAATCAAAGAAAAATTTTGTTTTATGAAAAAAAATTTCATGAAAGAAAAAAAATATAATTACAAAAAAAAGAAATGTTTTTTTAGAGACTGATTTTTCTCTTTATATAACAATTTTTTTTTGTGTCTAATTTGTATTGTCTCAAATTACAGCTTTCCAGTTTACATTTAATAATAGCGCGCGCTAATTTAAAAAGTACAAACTTTTTGTTTATAAAAAATAAAAATTTTGATAAGACCTCAAATTATTACAAATTGTATAAAAAATCATTTCCTGTCCAAAAAAAATTTTTTCGTTGGACAAAAAAATTTTTTTCACAATTTTTTTCTGGCAAAAAATTAAATGACTAATTATTGAATTAATTAATTCATTAATTTTTTTACAGATAAAAATTGTAAAAAAAATTATTACCAGTCCAAAAAAAATGTTTCGTTGGGGTAATAATTTTTTTGAAAATTTTTTTCTTTAAAAAAAATTCATCGACTAATTATTGTATAATTTAGTTAATTAAATTTTTTTAAAGAGAAAAATGGTGAAAAAAATTATTTTTAGCCCGAAAAAATTTTTTTGTTTAGGAAATAATTTTTTTGAAAATTTTTTTCTTTAAAAAAAATTCATCGACTAATTATTGATTAATTTAGTTAATTAAATTTTTCTAAAGAAAAAAAAAGTGAAATAATTATTTCCAGTCCAAAAAAAATGTTTCGTTGGGGAAATAATTTTTTTGAAAATTTTTGTCTTTAAAAAAAATTCATCGACTAATTATTGTATAATTTAGTTAATTAAATTTTTTTAAAGAGAAAAATGGTGAAAAAAATTATTTTTAGCCCGAAAAAATTTTTTTGTTGGGGAAATAATTTTTTTGACAATTTTTTTCTTTAAAAAAATTTTATTGACTAATTATTGAATAATTTAGTTATTTAAATTTTTCTAAAGAAAAAAATTGTGAAAAAATTATTTCCAGTCCAAAAAAAATTTTTCGTTGGGAAAATAATTTTTTTGAAAATTTTTTTCTTTAAAAAAAATTCATTGACTAATTATTGTATAATTTAGTTAATTAAATTTTTTTAAAGAGAAAAATGGTGAAAAAAATTATTTTTAGCCCGAAAATATTTTTTTGTTGGGGAAATAATTTTTTTGAAAATTTTTTTCTTTAAAAAAAATTCATCGACTAATTATTGTATAAATTAGTTAATTAAATTTTTTTAAAGAGAAAAATTGTGAAATAATTATTTTTAGCCCAAAAAAATTTTTTTGTTTGGGAAATAATTTTTTTGACAATTTTTTTCTTTAAAAAAAATTTTATTGACTAATTATTCAATAATTTAGTTATTTAAATTTTTCTAAAGAAAAAAATTGTGAAAAAATTATTTCCAGTCCAAAAAAAATGTTTCGTTGGGAAAATAATTTTTTTGAAAATTTTTTTCTTTAAAAAAAATTCATCGACTAATTATTGAATAGTTTAGTTAATTAAATTTTTTTTAAAGAGAAAAATTGTGAAAAAAATTATTTTTAGCCCGAAAAAATTTTTTTGTTGGGGAAATAATTTTGTTGACATTTTTTTTCTGTAAAAAAATTTAATTGACTAATTATTGATTAATTTAGTTATCAAATTTTTCTAAAGAAAAAAATTGTGAAATAATTATTTCCAGTCCAAAAAAAAATGTTTCGTTGGGGAAATAATTTTTTTGAAAATTTTTTTCTTTAAAAAAAATTCATCGACTAATTATTGTATAATTTAGTTAATTAAATTTTTTTAAAGAGAAAAATGGTGAAAAAAATTATTTTTAGCCCGAAAAAATTTTTTTGTTTGGGAAATAATTTTTTTGAAAATTTTTTTCTTTAAAAAAAATTCATCGACTAATTATTGATTAATTTAGTTAATTAAATTTTTCTAAAGAAAAAAAAAGTGAAATAATTATTTCCAGTCCAAAAAAAATGTTTCGTTGGGGAAATAATTTTTTTGAAAATTTTTGTCTTTAAAAAAAATTCATCGACTAATTATTGTATAATTTAGTTAATTAAATTTTTTTAAAGAGAAAAGTGGTGAAAAAAATTATTTTTAGCCCGAAAAATTTTTTTTGTTGGGGAAATAATTTTTTTGAAAATTTTTTTCTTTAAAAAAAATTCATCGACTAATTATTGATTAATTTAGTTAATTAAATTTTTCTAAAGAAAAAAAAAGTGAAATAATTATTTCGAGTCCAAAAAAAATGTTTCGTTGGGGTAATAATTTTTTTGAAAATTTTTGTCTTTAAAAAAAATTCATCGACTAATTATTGTATAATTTAGTTAATTAAATTTTTTTAAAGAGAAAAATGGTGAAAAAAATTATTTTTAGCCCGAAAAAATTTTTTTGTTTAGGAAATAATTTTTTTGAAAATTTTTTTCTTTAAAAAAAATTCATCGACTAATTATTGATTAATTTAGTTAATTAAATTTTTCTAAAGAAAAAAAAAGTGAAATAATTATTTCCAGTCCAAAAAAAATGTTTCGTTGGGGAAATAATTTTTTTGAAAATTTTTGTCTTTAAAAAAAATTCATCGACTAATTATTGTATAATTTAGTTAATTAAATTTTTTTAAAGAGAAAAATGGTGAAAAAAATTATTTTTAGCCCGAAAAAATTTTTTTGTTGGGGAAATAATTTTTTTGACAATTTTTTTCTTTAAAAAAATTTTATTGACTAATTATTGAATAATTTAGTTATTTAAATTTTTCTAAAGAAAAAAATTGTGAAAAAATTATTTCCAGTCCAAAAAAAATTTTTCGTTGGGAAAATAATTTTTTTGAAAATTTTTTTCTTTAAAAAAAATTCATCGACTAATTATTGTATAATTTAGTTAATTAAATTTTTTTAAAGAGAAAAATGGTGAAAAAAATTATTTTTAGCCCGAAAAAATTTTTTTGTTGGGGAAATAATTTTTTTGAAAATTTTTTTCTTTAAAAAAAATTCATCGACTAATTATTGTATAAATTAGTTAATTAAATTTTTTTAAAGAGAAAAATTGTGAAATAATTATTTTTAGCCCAAAAAAATTTTTTTGTTTGGGAAATAATTTTTTTGACAATTTTTTTCTTTAAAAAAAATTTTATTGACTAATTATTCAATAATTTAGTTATTTAAATTTTTCTAAAGAAAAAAATTGTGAAAAAATTATTTCCAGTCCAAAAAAAATGTTTCGTTGGGAAAATAATTTTTTTGAAAATTTTTTTCTTTAAAAAAAATTCATCGACTAATTATTGAATAGTTTAGTTAATTAAATTTTTTTTAAAGAGAAAAATTGTGAAAAAAATTATTTTTAGCCCGAAAAAATTTTTTTGTTGGGGAAATAATTTTGTTGACATTTTTTTTCTGTAAAAAAATTTAATTGACTAATTATTGATTAATTTAGTTATCAAATTTTTCTAAAGAAAAAAATTGTGAAATAATTATTTCCAGTCCAAAAAAAAATGTTTCGTTGGGGAAATAATTTTTTTGAAAATTTTTTTCTTTAAAAAAAATTCATCGACTAATTATTGTATAATTTAGTTAATTAAATTTTTTTAAAGAGAAAAATGGTGAAAAAAATTATTTTTAGCCCGAAAAAATTTTTTTGTTTGGGAAATAATTTTTTTGAAAATTTTTTTCTTTAAAAAAAATTCATCGACTAATTATTGATTAATTTAGTTAATTAAATTTTTCTAAAGAAAAAAAAAGTGAAATAATTATTTCCAGTCCAAAAAAAATGTTTCGTTGGGGAAATAATTTTTTTGAAAATTTTTGTCTTTAAAAAAAATTCATCGACTAATTATTGTATAATTTAGTTAATTAAATTTTTTTAAAGAGAAAAGTGGTGAAAAAAATTATTTTTAGCCCGAAAAATTTTTTTTGTTGGGGAAATAATTTTTTTGAAAATTTTTTTCTTTAAAAAAAATTCATCGACTAATTATTGATTAATTTAGTTAATTAAATTTTTCTAAAGAAAAAAAAAGTGAAATAATTATTTCGAGTCCAAAAAAAATGTTTCGTTGGGGAAATAATTTTTTTGAAAATTTTTGTCTTTAAAAAAAATTCATCGACTAATTATTGTATAATTTAGTTAATTAAATTTTTTTAAAGAGAAAAATGGTGAAAAAAATTATTTTTAGCCCGAAAAAATTTTTTTGTTGGGGAAATAATTTTTTTGACAATTTTTTTCTTTAAAAAAATTTTATTGACTAATTATTGAATAATTTAGTTATTTAAATTTTTCTAAAGAAAAAAATTGTGAAAAAATTATTTCCAGTCCAAAAAAAATGTTTCGTTGGGAAAATAATTTTTTTGAAAATTTTTTTCTTTAAAAAAAATTCATCGACTAATTATTGAATAGTTTAGTTAATTAAATTTTTTTTAAAGAGAAAAATTGTGAAAAAAATTATTATTAGCCCGAAAAAATTTTTTTGTTGGGGAAATAATTTTGTTGACATTTTTTTTCTGTAAAAAATTTAATTGACTAATTATTGATTAATTTAATTAATTAAATTTTTCTAAAGAAAAAAATTGTGAAATAATTATTTCCAGTCCAAAAAAAATGTTTCGTTGGGGAAATAATTTTTTTGAAAATATTTTTCTTTAAAAAAAATTCATCGACTATTTATTGTATAAATTAGTTAATTAAATTTTTTTAAAGAGAAAAATTGTGAAATAATTATTTTTAGCCCAAAAAAATTTTTTTGTTTGGGAAATAATTTTTTTTACAATTTTTTTCTGTAAAAAAATTTTATTGACTAATTATTGAATAATTTAGTTATTTAAATTTTTCTAAAGAAAAAAATTGTGAAAAAATTATTTCCAGTCCAAAAAAAATGTTTCGTTGGGAAAATAATTTTTTTGAAAATTTTTTTCTTTAAAAAAAATTCATCGACTAATTATTGAATAGTTTAGTTAATTAAATTTTTTTTAAAGAGAAAAATTGTGAAAAAAATTATTTTTAGCCCGAAAAAATTTTTTTGTTGGGGAAATAATTTTGTTGACATTTTTTTTCTGTAAAAAAATTTAATTGACTAATTATTGATTAATTTAGTTATCAAATTTTTCTAAAGAAAAAAATTGTGAAATAATTATTTCCAGTCCAAAAAAAAATGTTTCGTTGGGGAAATAATTTTTTTGAAAATTTTTTTCTTTAAAAAAAATTCATCGACTAATTATTGAATAGTTTAGTTAATTAAATTTTTTTTAAAGAGAAAAATGGTGAAAAAAATTATTTTTAGCCCGGAAAAATTTTTTTGTTTGGGAAATAATTTTTTTGAAAATTTTTTTCTTTAAAAAAAATTCATCGACTAATTATTGATTAATTTAGTTAATTAAATTTTTCTAAAGAAAAAAAAAGTGAAATAATTATTTCCAGTCCAAAAAAAATGTTTCGTTGGGGAAATAATTTTTTTGAAAATTTTTGTCTTTAAAAAAAATTCATCGACTAATTATTGTATAATTTAGTTAATTAAATTTTTTTAAAGAGAAAAATGGTGAAAAAAATTATTTTTAGCCCGAAAAAATTTTTTTGTTGGGGAAATAATTTTTTTGAAAATTTTTTTCTTTAAAAAAAATTCATCGACTAATTATTGATTAATTTAGTTAATTAAATTTTTCTAAAGAAAAAAAAAGTGAAATAATTATTTCCAGTCCAAAAAAAATGTTTCGTTGGGGAAATAATTTTTTTGAAAATATTTTTCTTTAAAAAAAATTCATCGACTAATTATTGTATAATTTAGTTAATTAAATTTTTTTAAAGAGAAAAATAGTGAAAAAAATTATTTTTAGCCCGAAAAAATTTTTTTGTTGGGGAAATAATTTTTTTGAAAATTTTTTTCTTTAAAAAAAATTCATCGACTAATTATTGATTAATTTAGTTAATTAAATTTTTCTAAAGAAAAAAATTGTGAAAAAATAATTTCCAGTCCAAAAAAAATGTTTCGTTGGGGAAATAATATTTTTGAAAATTTTTTTCTTTAAAAAAAATTAATTAATTAATTATTGAACTAATTGATTACTTAATTTTTTTTACAGAGAAAAATTGTCAAAAAATTATTTCCAGTCCAAAAAAAATTGTTATGATGAAGAAATTCACTGTGAGAGGGCAGCAGCTTACAGATGTTTTTTAATTCAAAATTTATGACAGACAATTTTCTACAATAATTTTTAAAAAATGTTTTTTAATTTTTTCTATAAATGATTTAGGACGAATGATGTGGTAATAAAAAAAAAATTGGAAAATGAGAAAAAAATGTCACCTACTGTTTTTGATAAAATTTTTTTTTAATAATCAAGAAATAAATTATTAATATTTCTAACCAAAAAAATATGAAAAATGTTTAAAATAGAAGAAGGTTATTTTATTTCAAAATTTTACTTACTTTTCAGATGAACAATTTCACAATTTTTTTTTCTAACAAGCACCATTTATTATTCACAACACAATTTCATATAATATTTTTTTCACTTTGTTTACATTTTTAAATTCTTGTGACACATTAATCTAGTAACTTTTCTAAAAACCCTTTCCCATTGGCTGTTTTATTTTTTTTTTACGCTGACTGCGTTCATACGCGTTTGGAGAGAAGTTTGGCATGTGTATACAAATGGCGGTCAAATACGTCAAACACAACCTAATTTTTCTATATTTGCCATTTAAAATTTCTCAAAATTTTTACATTACGCAAAAAAAACTAAGACAATAGTGTGTCTTAGAATTTTTTACTCTGTACCCGTGTACTTTTTGGCGATTACTATATTAATCACCCTGTATATATATATTTCACAAATTTTATATAACGGAAAATTCTATCAATTAGACATTCAGTTAAATGATTTTTCGGTTAAGGAATAATTCTGTACCATGAATAATTGTTTATATGGAAATTATATCAAATAATAATTAGAACAAATAAGAATTCTTCTGAAAGAAAATTCTATGCAATGAAATTCTACCTTTAAAAATTTTTTTAAGTGCCTATTATGTTAAATGAAAATTTGAGCAAATAAAAATTCTTACAAATAAATATTTGAACAAATAAAAATTTTATGAATTGAATTTTCGGTTATATAAAAATTGTGTAATATAGAAAATCGTTTTGATGGAAATTCTGCAAAATACTAATTCGAACAAATAAAGATTCGGCTCAAAAATAATAATGACAAATAAATAACTAATGATTTTTAAAACATAATCATGCATCCCCTAACCGCGTGTAGTCGAGTTGATCTATTATTAATTTTCTATTTTAACAATTAACAGAAAATAAAAGTTAATTTTACTTCTAATGGTCAGTTTATACAACCTAAAAAACATTTTAAAAAAATTTGGCATTTTAAAATGTTAACATTGAGTCTTATGCGAATGGAGTAGTTTGTCCCAAATATATTTACGTATTGTAAAGTATTCAACAAAAAAATATTGATCTAAATTTTTGAATCACAAAAAACATATATAATAATTACTTATTTGTTAAGACAATTAAACATTTAAATGTTAATTCTCATAGCAGGTTATAAAAAATTTTCGCTCACTTGAGCGTGTAAGTCAAATCATTAAATATTTTTCACGGTTTTGATTATAAATCGATAGAACCTCCTTAACTATTGAATCAAGTAAAATACAGATTTGTGCACAATATAGTAAAATATGAAGGAGCATAGGGTACACTTAGAAATATACATTAGTTGAAAGTTGCCCTTCTGAGTGACGGTTGCGCTGTAGAAGTGTTTAGTGATGAAAAAGAATATCTTTACGAGAAATGCATTAATTGTAATGGGACAAAATAGAAAATACTTCTGAAGATATCATTTTAATGCACTTTATTGATATTAGATATTATTATGATATTTCAAAAATATTTCATGCGGTAAGGTAATCTTTTGAAAATTATTTTTTTCGATAAATTTAAAGAAGTATTTAAAAAGTTGTCTACTTAAGAGATCTCATGAAACTGTCATTTGGAATATTTAAATTATTATATTAGAAAAAAGAATAAGCAAAACTTTCACCAGTTTAAAAAAATACAACGTGGACGAATGCGAAACGTCAAGAAGCAAGAAAATAGCTCTGTACATTCAATACAATAGAAGAGCACCACAGGTAAGGAACCTTATACATACCCTGTGACCACTTTCTCTCTTATATTTGAATATAGTAATATATACTGGGTGTTCAAAAAGTATAATTGCACTGCAAGACTTTTCGTTTGAAAAATTAAAATGATTTGTTTGAAAATGCAGATAATTCTGTTTTTATGCGATTTAGTCGTCTGAAATGTAACAATTTTTAACCAAATAATACTAAAAGTTAATATGACCATACTAACTTTCGGTATGATTTGGTTTAAACACTGATACATTCATACGACTAAATCGCATAAAAACAGAATTATCCTCATTTTCAAACAAATCATATTAATTTTTCAAACGAAAAGTTTTTCAGTGTGAGTCATATACATATGTTAAATTTATATAATAATTATAATCGGATAAAAAACTATTTTCAGATTCGTAATAAGCAACCCCAAAATACTCAATTAAGAAATATCAGCAATTTCTAAACATATATTGGTTTCGGACAGGTTTTTTGGATTCTGTCCCATGGTGACATGATAAAAATTAAAATTTCCTTCTATCTCCTCGACAACTATTACTTTTAGGCGTCATAAAATTTTAGTCAACAAATTAATTTATTATCATAATTTAGAGTTTCATAAACCTAGACAGTTTTTGAAAAAAAATTAAAATTGGACTTCGCAGGCCTCAAAAATTTTCAAATTTAGAAGGAATTTGACCATAAATATAAGTTTAATAGTGTTAATTGGCACTATTGGATTTAAGGTTGTTCACTGGTCCCTTTCCATGCAGATGTAGACATATTTTCATGACATTTATAATTTAAATGGACAGTGGTCTATAAATTTATTTTAAAAATTTGATATTTTCTACTGAAGTTAAATATTAATATTTATAATATTAAATATTAATTTTGAAATAATGATCAATATTAATATAAAAAACCGCTGTAAAGTTAAAACTCCAATTTTTGTGTTCATGATATGAACTTTACATTAACTTCTAAATTTATTTTATGAATTTTATAGATTGCATTATTGTGATATATTATTTCAAATTTAATAGAAAAAGAACAGATAAAAAACGAAAAAATAGTAACCAACAAGTCAGAGATAACTCGGAAATTGATTCTCATACTTTAAATTTAATTGCAAATGAAAATCTTAAGGAAACTTACAGAGATGATGGAAATAAATTATTTAATGACATACTGATAATGTACCTGAGTGTTTCTTTTCCTATTTCATGCGGACTTAAACAAATATAACTTGAAATAATAATGATCGAAGTGACCTGTAACAATAGTTAATGGAAAATACTATTTAAGAATGAATAAATGAATTTGATTATATATTTATTTCCTTGACTTTTTCCTAATTTTTATTAAAAAATATTTACTTTATTCTTATCTTGCTAATAATGTAACGGCACCTATACTTGATCGGGACCAATAGTCGATCAATGGATAATAATTAATTCACAGTTTAATTAAATTGGTATAATGAGTTCATAATATTGTAAATATTTTTATGAATGTTATGAGTTCTTGTCACACTTTATTTATTTAAACTATTTATTTTTAGGTTATTACAGCTAATTGATCGACTACTGGTTCTAATCGATTAAAGGTGCCGTTGCCTTAAATTCAATTTGGAATTTTTGGAAAATTATGAGCCAAAAGTTCTGAACGTTCAAATGAACAAAATATTTTTTTCAATCCATTAATTATTAAAAATGAAAGGAATATTAAATTAATAACTTCTTTTTAGATATTTAAAACAATATTTTGTAATAAAATTCGTACTTAAAGAAGTTGCAAAAAATTTTTTTGTTTATTTGAACGTTCAAAACTTTTGGCCCATGCAAAAATTAAATATTCTCTAAATTAAAAATTGAAATTCTTCAATACAATTATATATTTAAAATTTATTTTAAAAAATCAACAAATAAAATTACTAAATACAATATTTCTAAATAATTGGAAATTTAATTTAATGTTTTATAATTATTTACAGACGACAGGGCGTAAAAATTTTATTAAATTTAATTCTTTTTTAAAATTCATACTATATTTAAATATATATATTTAATTCGTAACAGAAATTGTATGTCAATTCGAGTATTTGAAAACGAAAATAAATAATTCATTGAATAATTTGTTGAAAAAAAGGAAAACATTTTTTATATAAGGTGAAAAAATAGAAGAAAAAGAGAAAGAACTGTGATATGTGGAATTAATGAAAAGGCTATTTGTTTCCCAGAAATTGATAGATTTTGAAATAATGGATATAATTTTTACTATTTTTAAAGTTTTCTTTATAATTGAGGAGCTGGATGCTGTAAGGGGGATATGCGTCATTTACGTAACACGTCAATTCTCTAGGTTAAAAATGCCAAAAAATACTATTGTTCTATAAAAAAAGAATGTAAAAATTACTTACCCCCAACAAAATATAAAAGAGCATCCAGAGTTATCATTTCCTTTGTTTTTTCGTCCCACCAGTCAACTTTCACTTTTGGTGGAGAAGAAGAATACTTCAGAATAAAATCCTCCTTTTTGCAATTAAAATTGTGTATTAGGTCTACATCCACTATCTCGGTAAAATCATCTTCCAAATACATAACAGAACCAAGCTTGGCCATCTTTTAAAATAATTATATTTAAAGAAAAATAAATTAAAAAATGTTACTAAAATTTTAAGAAGAAAACACGTGCTTGACCAACTCGATGCTTGGAGAATTGTGAATGGTAGCGCGGCTAGAATTTTCAAATTTTGCATGGGGTGTCTTCAGAGTTCGCACTCATAGCGCTAGGAGCATAAAGGTACTTGCACAACTCGCTGCTGTACGGAAGCTTTCATGCGCCAATTCGTGCTGGGATGGGTAAATGTAAAGGTCTTTCTCCAATATGTTCCTAATGGAGCGGTCACAGTTCAGCTGTCTGCGGGCAGAAGGAGCAAGGAGGCGACATGAGTGTTAGCGAGAAAAAGAGCTTGCTCTTTCTTCCTTACACTCATGTCGCCTCCTCGCTCCGTCTGTCCACAGCAAGAAGACTAGAATAAGGAGGAATAACTACAGTTGTAGAGGTGAAGCAAACACGAAGGAAAATGAAGGATGGCGTGGTTTGCGCGGTAGAGAAAAAATGAAACTTCTGCGCATACATGTGTGAATATATTTAGGTTATGTATACGTGAACATGAAATAACATAGTTAACAGTAAACTTTTGGAACGTATTGTACTACGCATGCGCAGTTTAGCAGGAGCAGGAGAGGGATTGGTTTTGCTCATAGAGAATTTCGAAATTTTCCAATCTTTTGGAAATTCTTTAGGAGCAAGGACAATCAAAATTAGTATAACTTTTGACAAGTTACGAGTATATTTAAGATTTATGAGGTGTACAAGCGCCTTAATTTTATTTATTTAATTTTGATGCTTAAAATATACAGTATCTTAAATCGCAAACTGAATCGGAACAATGAGTTAGAGAAGGATAGACATATTCTTTGTCCTTCTCTAACTCATTCTCCAGGTTGCGTTTGCAATACGTTTCTATTCTGCGTTGGCCTCAATAGGAATCGTAACCGCAAACGCAGTAATGAGCTAGAGGAGGACAAACAATATGTCTATCCTTCTCTAACTCATTCCTCAGGTTGCACTTTTTCTGGAACATGTGCTGTTATGTTTAGGTCGAATTACTTTTTTAAAAAAACTAGCGCCTCCGACGGCCACAAGCGGCCGTCTTCGTTGCTGCTGTTCCTTTTTCAATTTCTATTTTATTCATTTCATTTTAAAAAATGATTGGATTTCTTCTTGCTTTTTTTTATCCCACAACGATTCTAAATGTAAAGAAAAAATTTATAATTATGAAGTAAGAGAGAGTAATTTACGCTATAATCTCTCTGGCACTAATCATTCAATTCAATGTTTGTGTTTTATGACAAATTAGATTTAGGGTAAGTGTACCTTTGGCTCGAATTTCGGCGGGCAAAGTATCTTTAAATTACACGTAATTTTGGTCACCGAAACTGATACAAACGCGCCGCAATAGAAAATTAAGGTATTAGTTTTAATTTTTCATATTTGTTTAAATAATCGATTTTTATAAAGTTAAATTTTTTTATATCTTAATAACATAAGTTTTTAGTTTAATAACTCTTAAATAAAGTCTATGAAATAGAAATGTCGAATTTTCTATTTCAAAGCTGTTTTGACTCGAATCGCGCCGCAATTAGTGTATTTACCCTATATGTAATTTAAATATTAGCGCTCATTTTTGACGAAATCAACTGCAGCTCCACCTGCACATTTCTAATTTTGTAATATGTTTCGCCCTTCTATTTACATTTTTCATTCTCAATGCTTACTTTGATAGTTTTTCGAGTTGGATTTTTTTCTATTTGACCTTTTATCGCAATGTTTTTTTAGAAAGGAATACAAATTTAAGCAATTTATGAAATATTTATCAAAGAAAAGTGGGAAGAAGTTTATAGAAACTATTGGTTGTTATAAGGCTGCTCGCACAAGAAAAGACGGAGCAGTGTGCAGGATATGATTCAAATGAGTTAGAAAAGGACAGAAATATCGCTCTTATTTTTTCTATCTCATTTGAAACACATCCTGACACTGCTCCGTCTTTTCTTGTGCGAGCATCCTAAACATTGTATTTCCAGCTTTTCCGCAAGGGGCGCTTGTGCTGCTACGATAAAAACTTTTACTCATCGGTTTCCCTAAACTGGGTCCAAAGTTTCTCGCAGGCTGGGTCAACTCCGTTGAATGAAAATGGTAACATTCAGCGCCTCTACAACCAGCGTAGCAACTAATTTTTACTCAGCTTGTATATCTATACATACAATAGATATAGATATACAAGCTGAGTAAAAATTAGTTGTTACGCTGGTTGTAGAGGCGCTGAATGTTGCCATTTTCATTCAACGGAGTTGACCCGGCCTGGTTTCTCGAGATCCCGTATATTACTTCGTGTTTGTATTTCTTGCTGAATAACCTGATGAAGTATAAATTTCTATACGAATATTTTTCGATTAACATTGAATATTAAGAGGAATTACTAGAATTACTAGAAATTTACTAAAAATTCACTACATTTCGTTGAAGTGTGACCGGACACATGTTTCTGCATGCACTACAGTGCATGCATGAGATAGTATGACCGTACCCTGAGTCGGGTACGCAAGTCAGATACGGGATACTTCATGTACGACCGTACCATAAATTATAGACCATTATATTATATCCTGACCATTATATTCGTATAATTGTCATGTGAATATAGTTCTTCATCCTGTCATGCGAATTTTGTTCAAGGCACATACTAATATAGCGTCAAACGTTGAGCGATTAAAGCGGACCGCGCGCTCAATTTTTGGGTGAGTGTAGAATCAACATTAATCTTTCGTTGAAAATCGGTTGCGTGAAACATTGGCGGAACCGTTTTTTCAACGCACAATTGAAGATCATTTATAATATTTGAAGAATGTTTTTCACAAAAAATAGAAGAAAACATTTGTCAAATTCACGAATGATGTCAATCTAAGTTCTCCAGTAATCGGTTGAAAAGATAGAAGATATATCTATCTTTTGCACTCTCATCATTTTATTATACACACCTGAAACGCATTTTTAATTATATTTACGCTTTCGACGATTTGAACCTGACTATCATTCTATTTACTAAATGCCTAAGCAGAAAAGATTCTTGAACGGGAAAACGGTGCATCTCCAATAGGAACCTAAAAGCATTCGTAGACGTATGACGTCACCAATGCTGAGGCCCTCTCCAGAATGGAGCCAAACGTTACGCAGACGCGACGCATCGCAATACTAATCAAATGGGGATTCGTCGCGTCGGCGTAGCGTTTGGCCCCATTCTGGAGAAGGCCTAGACTAAATGGGAACCAAAGAGACGTATACGCAATGGGACCCTAAGAACAATCGTTGCATTCACGTTGCGTTGGTTTCCTTGTAGGGCCCTCTCTAGGGCTGATTCCAGAATGGGGCCAAACGCAGACGCGACGCAGCCCCATTTGCTTAGCATTGTGATGCGTCGTATATACGTATACGTTTACGGATGCTCTTATGCTGATTCTATACTCACCTGAAACTGCGCGAGCGGTCCGTATTTGCGATACGTTTATATATTTATATATATATAGATATAGTTAAATATGGGAAGCGTCATGGAAAAGTGGACCGTTCGTTCAGTTTTAGGTGAGTGTAGAATCAGCATTGGGTTCGTATTGGAGACGCTCCATTACGGTGCGTCTCCAATGGGACCTTAATGCTGACTCTACATTGTCTGCGCAAACGTGTACGTGAACATGAACGTGTGACGTCACTCATTTGAATAACATTGTGGCGTCAGCACGTTCACGTACACGTTTGCGCAGCCAATGTAGAGTGAGCATAAGAACAAGCGTTGCGTATACGTCGCGTTGGTTCCGATGTAGTTTAGCATTGGTGACGTCATACGTCTACTTTTACAAATGCTTTTAGGTTCCTATTGGAGTGATACCTATTTTTAACGTGACTTTCAATACACCCTGCATAGAATTTTACAAAAGTCTACTGGACTATTCACGGTAGACACCGTTGTGAAGACTCAAACCACGTTTTTTTTAGATTCTACACGAGACATTTTTCACCATTTTTACATAAAATATTTTCCAAAAATTACGAAACATTTCTACACCCAAGCCTATTTCCGAAATTACAAAACTCCTTACAGTTATTCTAAAGCTATTTCGCTTAAAGTAGTGGAAGATTTAGAGTTTACGAAAAACTTCGTCAAGGATTGTTAATATCCTCTGGTCCTAAATTAGTTTTGTAAAATATACTGAAATAATTTTTTCCGTGTGCGCAGCAAATCGTTTTGAAGACGATTTGATTTTACCTATTGTGGACTCAACCTCTTGGATACGGTTGTGGCCAAAGCAAAATAGAAACGTAACCTGAATCGCAATCGTAAACGAAGTTGTTAGATAAACAATATTCCTACATGGAGAGAAATTTCTCCTTAATTTAGTATGAAAACTACTTACTCATTTAGTAAAACAACTATTGCGACTGTAATAGCATACTATTTATACTAATACCACTTTTGGACATACTAAAATAGTTTGGGTTGTTCCCTAGAGATAAAGTGTCGTTGATTCTTCTATATTCGTATAATTGTCATGTGCATATAGTTCTTCATCCTGCCATGCGAATTTTGTTCAAGGCACATACTAATATAGCGTCAAACGTTGAGCGATTATTTGAATAGTCGCTCGATGTTGACGCTATATTGTTATATTCCTTGAACGAATCTCGCACGCACGAAGTAGTATAAGGAGTCCCCACTGCATAGGCATTTTCCAGAAAAACGTGTACTAAGTTTTCCGACAGCCTTTCAATTTGGTAGGATAGCGATACTAGCGCGATTACCGGGAAAATTGTTGCAACTCAACTGGATAATGGCGGAAATGTATGTTTGTGACAAATTTGTCGTCTGCACTCGACTCTTCACGAGCAGATACGAATCATCACGAAACATACATTTCCGCCATTATCCAGTTGAGTTGCAACAATTTCCCCGGTAATCGCGCTAGTATCGCTAACCTACCAAATTGAAAGGCTGTCGGGAAACTCGGTACATATTCATTTTGCATAGTGGGGACTCCTTATTCTACTTCGTGCTACTTCGTAATTTGAGGTATAAAAGCACCTTTAAAGTGAAAAATTTCTCTCCGTGTATCCTTCTCTAACTTATTCATCCGTTTACGTTTGCGATTACAACGCTATTCTTCGCAGGTTTTTACATTAATTTCGTGTTCTAAAATTCTTGGTAAAATAAAAATCGGAGAAGGTAAGAAAGAAGATTGAGGTAAATTACCAGTAAGAAGAGAATTTATGAGAATATTGCAATATTTCTAAAATTAATCTATCTATCTATCTATAACTAAAATCAATATATGAGAATTGCAATATTTTACATTGCGCCATGAATGCGATAATGTTCTCTTTCTATAAGTTTATGAGTTACCGTCTTTAGAACACTAGTTTCCGGTAATTTCTATTCTACCAAAAGGCTAACACACAATAAATTCACGGAAGTCGATTGCGAACGATTTTTTTTACCAATATGATTTGACCAATAAGAAAAAGGTTTTTAAAAAATCCAATCATCTGATTGGTCAAATCTGTTACAATATTTCACTGATCTATCTACATGCGACTGCAGCCTGAGAAGTTAAATTTTGCTAATAGCTATAATTGTAGTGTGAGTGCAATATACATAAATCCAAATTATATTTATTAAAGGCAGAAAAATAATAACAAGAAGTATTTAAAAGGTAAGTAAAAAAATACTTTGAATTGTTTTCTTTTCCCTGTTGAAAAAATACAAGTAAAAATAACAGGTAATATGTAAAATCACATGTGTAGCTTTGGCCACGTGCAATTGATACTTTGATAATAATGAAGATTTTGCACGTGTAATTCATAATTTAATTCTATATAAAGTTTGACAAGCTTTTTTCAAACATTATTTATAAAAACATTCCCTTTTACATTTTTTTGATATCAATAATCCCACCCTATTAAGGAGGGTGGCGGGTCAACATAACCTCAAAAACCTGTCGAAATTAAAAAATTGTTTTTAACGCAAACGAAAATATAATCAATATTATGTTCAAACAATTTTAAAAGATCTAGATTAACTCCTTTCAAAAAAATTATTTTTTTCCAAAATATTTTGTCAATAATTATTTTTTTAACATTTAGTTTTTTTTCTTTTATAAATATTTTTTTATTATAAACATAAGCTCATTTTACTCTGTGAAGATTCTCTACAATTGTTACCTTTTTTATATTGTAATAAGTATGTTCTTAAAAAATTATAAACAATTAAAGTTTTATTTATTAAATAACTGTTTAACAACATACTTATTATAATATAAAAAGGTAACAATTGTAGAGTATGTTTCACTGAGTAAAATGAGCTTTTGTTTATAAAAATTGGTTAAAAATTGCAATTTTTGTTTGATTTAAAAGAAAAAAAAACTTAATGTTAAAAAAATAATTATTGACAAAATATTTTGGAAAAAAATAATTTTTTTGAAAGGAGTTAATCTAGATCTTTTAAAATTGTTTGAACATAATATTGATTATATTTTCGTTTGCGTTAAAAACAATTTTTTAATTTCGACAGGTTTTTGAGATTATGTTGACCTGCCATCCTCCTTAAATAATTATTCACTTGAATAAAATAATTTTTTTAAAGCCATTTAATTGACTTAAAAAAAATTATTTCCCACAGATAAATATTTATTTAACAATAGGCAAATAATCATTTATTTAAATGAAATAAACTATTTTTCAATGCAGTCGTATCATAAATATGTTTAGAAGCTAAAAAGAAAGTCACTTAACTAACGATAGCTTTTTCTGGCAATTATGGACAGAAAAAAAATTTATTTGATTCAAATAGGGTCAACCGGGGTAAATCCGAACGCTTTTAGTAAGTTTCAACAATAACATAAGTTTTTTCTTTAAAAAAAAAATACTTCCGGTATTCTGGTGCATGAAGTTGTTACTTTACTTCCATAGAACAATTTTATGGGGTAGCAAAAATTTTTGATAAATTTCAATCGCAGGAAACTTAGCGTTCGTATTTACCTCGATACTTTGCAACTTTCCTAAAATACCGGGGTAAATACGAACGCCACTGTATTTCAGAAAAATCTTAGGGAAAATAAATTTAAAGTATTGCAATTGTTAAACTTATATAAAAACTCAAAAAAAAATACGATAATAAACCTATTTTGTAATAATGCATCATATATAAATACAAAAATCAAACAGGTTAAAAATTAAAATGCATTACACAATTAAAACCTTCAATAACTTTATCAAATCATAACGGATTTTTGCAAAACTTGGTACAGAAAGTATTTTGGAGTGATTGAATGTAAATACAAAAATAAAAGTCAAATTTTTTAAATTCAAAATGGCGTACTTTCCTAAAACTTATTTTTAAAAATAATCAAATTTGCTAACCCTGAAACCCCCCGAGTAACAATTTTCGAGCGAATCCAATGAATTTTTTAATTCTCGTCCGCCATTTTGAAATTTGAAAAACTGACTTCAAATTGGTAATTAGCGACCCCAAAAACCGTAGAATACCAAATTGTATTAAGATCCTGAAAAACTTTTTTAAACAAACCATTTGGCAAATAAATTGAAACACTCCTTCGAGAGAACAGAGATTAAGTTTCTACTTATTAATTACTAACGAGGATACGTATAGAAAGAAAAACTTTTTTCTATGTACTTTTATAATGTTAAAATAATAGTGTAATCAAATAAAAACAATTTTGTTTGGCTCTGATGTAAAAAAAAATTATTGAAAATACCGTTCGGATTTACCCCGGTTTTCCAATTTTCCTGGGTAAATACGAACGGTCTGATATTATTAATAAAATTTTACAGAAGGCAAAAATGAAAAATAGTTTCTGTTCTAGTATTCATAACAAACAATTATAAATAATAAAATAAATTTTTAGCTTCTTTTTCTTCAAATACGAGACAAAATACTGAAAGAGTGTCATCTTTGATTTTCAATCTTTCTTTTGCAATACTCGTTATCTTTGTTTATGCTGTTGCTAATTAACAAACGAAAAATGGGATAATACTTAGAATCTCATGAAGAGGATCTGAGGTAAAAATTCTCATATCGAACTTATTTTTAAAAATTTTAATTAAGCTGAAATAATTAGCGTTCGGATTTACCCCCCGTTCGGATTTACCCTGGCTGGCCCTACTTCAAATTATTTGAAAAATGTTTATTTGGTTCAAATATTTTTTATTTGGATCTAAACAATCTGTATTTGATTCAAGTAACTTGAATTATTTGAATTAATTATATTTTATAAATTGCATTTAATTGGAAAGTATAATTTAATATCTTAACTTTAACTAAATCATGTTAAGCACTTTTCTAATTGTAAGTTAGGTATTTTGCAAGTTTATATGGCATCAAGAAGTTAACATTCGATGTCACGAAGCGTGCGTAGCGTAGATGGTAAAGAGTTACACTCATAGTCCGTAGGTCGTAGGTTTGATTTTTTAATTAATTTGTTTATTATTACTTTTAGTCTATATTCGACAGTTTATTAATTGGAAGGTTATTTAATAAAATCAATTTAATTTTGTTGAATATCATTAAAGTTGGTACAAATTGAATTCCTCTTACAACATAAATCTTCAATATTAAATTCATTCTAATGAATTACACGTGTAAAAAGCTTAAAATACTGTTTATAGATATCAAAGTATGGTAGATTTGGTGAGAAATATTACTTTAAAAGAATATATTAATTACACGTGTAAAAAGTTTATAAAATTTTACAAAATTATCAGAGTATAAATTATGTGTTATTAAAAAATATTAATGTATGGATTACACATGGAAAAAGTTTATAAAACTTTTTAGAAACATTTTTTTGAAATTTTTAAAAAATATAAAACTATGAATTACACGTTTAATTACACGTGTGAAAAGCTTATAAAACTTTTTAAAAATATTAAAGTATGAATTACACGTGTAATTTCACGTAAAAAATCTTCAAATTTTTTTTAAATATCAATGTATGAACACTTGCACACCTGTACAACCCGCAATTCTAAAAGAGTTTTAAATTTTGTTTTATCACTAAAATTAACATAACTCTGCATTGAATTTCAATGTTTCCGATTTTAGGATTATTGTTTATGGTATTCACAATAAGTTTGTTTTCTAGCGCATAAGGTCAAGATGTCGCAAGCAAGGCCTTCAAGTTATAAGGAATATTTATATAACCCGAAATCTTCTGTGCCTAGAAGCACTCAATTTAAAAGAAGAAGACATGCGAATGCAGCTCCTGAAAGTGACTCAGAGGACGTTTCAGAAAAGGTAATATGTTCGACAATTAAATTATTATACATTGTTAGTTAACAACGTCTAACGATTTAATTTATTTTATATAACTAGCAAAATTAAACGCGCGCAAGCGCGCCAAATTGAGTATTTAATTGTTTGTTATAAAGAAATTAAAGATTAATATTATCAATAATAATTTAATTTATTAGAATATTATTACACATTAAATGATAATAATAAAAATTATATGTTTACAGGCCTCGGATTATAAGAATTTTTCCAACTTTTTTCAAAAATACGACTTTTATCGACTTCTTTTAATAAAATGCGACATTATTTTTTACATTTGAAAAAAAATGTAAATAAAGTACATTTTTCTAGCATAAAATGTAGATCTTCTTCAGATCTTCTTCAATTCAATTATTTAACAAATTTTGAACTAAAATGATTCTTCACTAAATTAATTATTTTTAATAATTTTAATGAAATACATCACAAATTCAATTATATCAAAATTATTTTTCAATTAAAATTTTTATGAAATTTATCAATTGTTTATAATTTAAAAAAAAGTATCACAATAAAATTGAATTATTTTTTAAAAATTTCAATTCAAAATAAACTAAAATTTAATTATTACAAGAAATTTTAATTCAAAATCAATTAAAAATCCAATAATTATCAAAAATTTTCAATTAAAAATTTAATTATTTACCAAGTTTTCAATTTAAAATGAAATAAAATTCAATTATTTTCTAAAATTTCTATTCAAAATTAATTATCCAAATTTTCAAACAAAAATGAACTTAAATTAAATTATTATCCAAAATTTCAATTAAAATTCAATTATTTCCCAAAATTTTCAATTCAAAATGAACTGAAATTCAATTATTTTCCAAATTTAAAATCAAATAAAATTCCATTATTCTCCAAAAATTTGAATTCATAATTAATTGAATTTTCAATAATTTGAATTTAAAAGCATCTAAAATTTTCCATTGAAAATTTTTTTTTTTGAAATTTAATAAACGAAGCTTAAGTACGCAACGTTTATATAAACGATTGTTAAAGAAATAATTTTTTTAAATAAAAAATTTTATAATTTTTTGCCTAAAAAATATTTTTTTATAATTTGTTGATTAATGAAAACTACAAGAAATATTTTTTAGGCAAAAAATTATAGAATTTTTCATTTTAAAAAATTATTTCTTTAAAAATCGTTTATATAAACGTTGCGTACTTCAGCCTCGCATTTAATAATTTCAATTATAACTCTAAGGAAATTCAATTATTTTTAACTATTTTAATAATATTCTTTGAAAATTCAACTATCTGAAACCATTTTTCAATTAAAAATGATTTTCAAATTATTGTATTTTGTCCGCATTTTCTAATAAATTTTTAGTGAAATCATCTAAAATTGTAATTACAAAACACTTAAAGTTTCAATTAATTTCAAAAATATTAATTTTAAATCTTTGAAAATTCAATTAAATTTGAAAAATGTTTTCCAAAAATTGTTTGATAAATTATTTTTAGTTCTGTAAAATTTAATAATTGTTTGAAAATTAACAATATCTTTTGAAATTTAATTATTTCTAAAAATTTCAACTTTAACCCTTCGAAAAGGATTATTATTTTTAAAAAAATTTTTTATTTAAAAATCTGTAAAATATTTTTATTAAAATAAAAAACAAATCCACTTTTTTTGAATATAAATCGACTAAAACGACTTTTTGTGTCTTTAAGTTGATTCGAGGCCTGTGTTTTTATAATTAATATTTAATAGGTATTCGTTGGCCCCTGGTACCTTAAAAATTAATTTTTAAAAATAAATTTTTTTCAAATTACTATCTTGTACGAAATTTCCTGGCGCCTTTTTTCTCATCATAAATTTTTTGCATTTGTATACAATTTTTGAATCAATATACAACTTTAAAAAAAATTTCGTTGGTAAACGTTGTGTACTTCAGCTTCGTGAATTGAATTTTCGAATTTGGAATTTTAAATAAACTTATTCCGAAATTTGGAAACACAATTATACAACTTTGGCAAAAATGAGAAAAAGAATTGTCAAAATTTGGCACGTCATAGGATTACTATTCAAAAAAACACGTGAAATCAGAAAAGGCCAACTTCAAGTTAGGACAGAAGGACAGACCAAGCATTTTATTATTATATAATTGAGGGTATGGATGCTATAAGGGGACGCGCATGGTTTACGTTGTCCCCTTGCGCAGCCGCTGACTCGCTACACGCGGGGACTTTTACTTTCACTTATATCCCCTTTTAGCATCCATACCCTCAATTATATTATTATTATATTATAATTTATTATAAACTATTTAGAATTGAATTTTCAATTTATATTATTTTAAAACGTATATAAAAAACTAAAAGTTTGGATACTAGTTACAAATTTGACATCAGATTTTTTAAACTCAAAATGTCGAATCCCATTAACCATTTTTTAATAACTTTACCAAATTCTTTAAAAAATTAATGAATCCGATAAATTAAAAAAGAATATCCGAAAAATTGTATTTATTATTTTAAATTTATTTATTTATTTATTTATTTATTTATTTATTTAGAACATAACGGGACATGCCCTTTCGTACAAAAGTACTCCTAAATTCTAATAGTTACGTAAGTAACAATACAAAATATAAAATATTAACTAAATCTAGGTAGGCGCTATAATGGCTAAAGTTCATTATAAGTTTATACAGTAAAGAATAACATAAATCAAATTACATTATTATCAAAAGAGAAGATTAATTTTCGATAAATAGAATCTGCTTTACCATTATATCAATTAATTTCAAAAATAATTGTTATTGTTCAATAATACTGATTTTATCTAAATCACAATGTCTACATTTAGTTCTGTATGTATTTCCTTAAATCACTTTCATAGATAGAAATAAAATAAGTTTATCTCAAGGAAGGGACACAACCTTGGGCACCAAGTGGGGAAATCACTATAGATTCTCCTTACACGCATCTATTTGGACTGTAAGAGTGGATGTGCGATTTCTAGGGGGGATTTTAATTATGGTAGGGATTCCACGCCGGTAGACCATTGACACATTCATTTCTCCGTCTAATCGACGGGTCTCTAGTTCCTCCCTCACTCTCTTAATCTCCTCCCTCTGCATAACCGTCCTGTCATTCGACATCCAAAGATCTTCCAACTCCCTTGAACGTGTTGAGTCTCTTTTGACACTTACAAATTTTTTTAGAATTACTTGTGCCTTCTCTTCCGTCTCACATACAATCTTAACAGGGCGAGGCTTACGAGAAACCTGCGCATTAGAACCAATTCTAAATGTGCGTATATTTTCAAGATCATCTGTTTGAATGAATTTTTTTAATTTAGTCGTAACCACAGATTTCAAAGAACAACTATTATTTGACGAAGTGTCAAATTCTGGAAGATTAAATAAAACAAGATTGTTCTTTCTTTCATTTCGATCAACAAGTTCATTTATACAGACATTAGTTACTGAATTAGAATCAATATTTGTAGAACCATTTGCCTCAGATTTATCAAGTCTCTCTTCGACAACATTAAGACGCTCTGTCAAATTAACAACTCTGCTTTCCATATTACTCAGCCTACACAGTGTGTCATCGAGTTTTTTGTTGATATCTGACATGTTTTCAGTCATATTGGCAAAATTATCAGAAACTGTTGTTGATAAAACCTTAATAGCTCTCAAAATACTATCCAAGTTAACAGAGGTTTGTGAAGATTGAGAATTATTTGAAGGAGACAATGACCTAGGTTTACAACATTTGGTGAACGACCCATCAGGCAAAGTAGACAGCTGTAACGCACAGCTGGGATGATAAGGAAGATTACACTTCCTACACAAAGTAGGAATAGCACGTGTAATATCTTTACCACATTTTGCACAATTTTCAACACTAGAGGCCATTTTTGCACACAAATAACCATTCAAATAAAAATAAAAAGTAAATTGAGCGAAAGCAGTTCCAATTGAAGTTACATAAACAAAAAACTTCACACAAGTATATCAGTCCAATGTTAGGTTAGAAAAAATTCAAATCAGAGAGCCAAGTTAAGGCAAATGGTGCAGATAATAAAAAAACTTCCACTAAAAACCAGCACAAAATAATGTTTATAACTATAAGGTTGTAAAAGAACAGACCAAACTTAAACCGTTTTATTTAAACAAAATCAACCGAGACACATGTGAACACGTGTTTAGTAGCTGCCACCTAGCGGCAAAAATTTAAAGTCAAATTCTAAATTAGAATAGAATTTACAGGGAATCTGAAAATTATTTTATTTCTATTATTACTGTTAAACTTTTTTGTTGCGCCAGGAAAATTTAATTTTGCAAAAATTGTAATACTTAAATTTTCAAAGCAATTTTAAAAATAAAAATAATCTATATTACGGAAATTTTATTTATTCTAATGACTAGAAAAAATTATCACAATTAATTTTAGAATTAAAAATTATTTTATCTTTTACAACTAAAATAATTGCATAAAATTAAATTAATTTAAATATTAAATGAAAATGCTCAAATTTCAAAAATTGCTTCCCACATAGCACAACTTCTTGCTGTAAGGTTACTATAAGGATATCTGTAGGGTTTGTAAGGTTACCGTGTAAGCCTACAGTAAACTTGAGGTTAACTTAAAACTTCCGCCTTACAGTAAGCTTACACAGTAAAGCTAAGGTAAGCTTACATGGTAAGGTCGTGGTAAACTTACACGGTAAGCTGGTTGTAAGCTTCCCGTAAGGTTAATGTAAGCTTGCTGTAAGGTTGCTATAAGGTTACTGTGAACATAGAATGTTATTAATAAATACATTACCTTAACTTTACTGTGTAAGCTTACTGTAAGGCGGAAGTTTTAAGTTAACCTCAAGTTTACTGTAGGCTTACACGGTAACCTTACAAACCCTACAGATATCCTTATAGTAACCTCACAGCAAGAAGTTGTGCTATGTGGGTTCAGTTCTTCATAAAAATAGAGAAAATTTTAAAAATTCAAAGAAAAATTTTTCTGTTTTTATAAAAATAGAACAAATTTTCAAAATTCAAAGAAAAATTATTCAGTTTTTCATATAAAGAGCAAATTATAATAATTCAAAACTTTTTATCTGTTATGCATATTATAACCTTAATTATAAACCTTCTAATAAACAAATTTCTTTAAATACCTTTGAAAAATCACTTTCAACTAATGTTTTGGAACAAATTGTTCGATTTTTCTGTCTCTTCACAATTATGCGCTAAGAATTTCATTTTTTCATTTAAATCTTTACTGAAACGTTACTTAAATTAAAATTTAAAAAATATTTTGAATATTTAAACAAACAAAAATTATGTACATGTCTGACTTGCCAAAAATTCGTTTTGGAAAATAAAATCCTCAAGTTTTCAAGTTCTTGACCTAATAGAAGAAAAATAGCAATTTATATTTTTATTTATTTATATATACAAATAATGTATATAATTTAAGTGAATTAATTCGAAAGTGTAAACGTAATTACGTGGACAAAATTAATTTCTAGATTAGAAATTTAATATGAGATTTAGGGATAAACAATCATTGAAGTTGATCATTCCTGCGTTACTAATATTAGTAATGTGAAGAATACGTATTTCTTATGCCTAAAAATAAAATTAAAAATATCAAATTTTATTATATATATTATATACTATATTATATAACTATCAAATAGTTCAGTATGATCAAAATTATATATTTACATTTAAATAAATTGAAATATAGTATATTAAATTTTTCAGTTGTATATTTACAGAATTTGTAATTTTTATAATAATTCGAGGTGAAAATTTAAATAATCGCAATTTAGAGTGAGTATTATTCAAAAATATATATTTTATATTTGCTGATTTCAAATTGTCCTTATATTTTTTCCTTTGGTTTTGCTGTTCTCTATTTTCTATTTTCAAATATAACCGTCGTGTTATAACGGAAGAGAAAACTTACATATTTCTATCTGTAAACTTGACACGTCAACAAATATAAACGAACAATTGCCTAGCGGGCATTAATACCCACTTATGTCCATATGTGCACATAAATTTTTGTTTTACCTATTGTAGATACTTTTTCAAGAGTGTTAATTTGACTCTCTTTTCTATATTACAAATGTACAACGAAATAAGCAATAACAAAACCTATAAATTTTGTTTTTCTCATATTGTTTTCACTATGATTTTTCTTGCATTTTTATGAAATCTATGCACTTTTAGAGAAAAATGTGTAATACATGTAGAAAATTGAAAAAATGTTTTCTCTTTATAGAAGGACAAACTAATTTTATTCGGCTATTATTATCCGTATTTAGTACTGCCAGTAAATATAGACGGATAATATTATCTTATCCGGCTAAAAAGACGTTTAGTCGTATTTGTTTCTTGAATCAAAGTGTCCGGCTAGATAGACAAAAAATCATTAGTCAAGAAAGTATAATATCATTACACAAAAAGTAATCGTGAAAAATACGGAAAGTAACGGGGAAAGCATTAAACATAAATTTGCAAGGAAAAATTGTAATGAAAATTATAACAGCATGGAAATTGATAATATATCCACATTTGGTAAATCATGTGAAAGCTGTTCTCAGATCGAAGAAGAAGCACCTGAGGAGGATAGTATCGAAATATACTTTCTAGTGAAAATATTTTTAAAAAATTCTTACCGTGGATGTCCCAGTTACCGTCCACCTAACAAAACCTAACCAAGTGTTACACTCCGATTTGGATGAAACTTGGCACGTTTTTAGAACTTGTAAAAATAAGAAATACGTATTTTTTTATATGGGCTGAGACGAAGGTTTAAGGGGTGAAATCACCCCCTAAAGTTGCTAAAAATCCCCCCAAAAACGCATAATAAAATCCAAGCTCATAAAAGGTATAATTAATTTCTATGGGACATTAAACACTATATGTAGGGGTTTTTTGGGTCACTGATTAAGAATCAGAGGTTATATTAGCCAAATTCAAAATGGCGGCTCCAATATGCCGGACGAATTTTTCAAAAATTCATTGAATTCGCTTAAAACTTGTTACTCGGGGGTTTTTGGGGTCGCTGATTACGAATCTGAGGCCAGATTTACAAAATTCAAAATGGCGGCTCCAATATGCCGGACAAATTTTTCAAAAATTCATTGAATTCGCTTAAAACTTGTTACTCGGGGGTTTTTGGGGTCGCTGATTACGAATCTGAGGCCAGATTTACAAAATTCAAAATGTCGGATTAAATTTACAAAAACCACTGTTTTTTAGTTATGTTTTAGTAATGTAAAAAGTCATATCCCGTATAGCAAAATGAATTACAGTCAATCGTTTATCGAGAGCTTCATTAAATTTATGTAATACGTATGTAGAAATTTCTTTTAATTTTTGGCTTCGAGTACCATCATCTAAAAGTTGTTTTTTCCAAAAATACAATTGTTCCTTGAGTTTTAAGCGTCGAAACCGATTCTTAACTGTCTCGAGTTTCAACCGACCGTTCCTAGATTTTCAATAGACAACATTCGTTTTTTGATATTGCATAAAAATATCTCATTCCGAAAAAAGGGAGTCTTCATTTGGTTCCACCTTCATACACACCTGATCTTCTTCTTGTTCGTCTTCGATTGAAAGCGAAGGTGGTAATGTGTTTGCATTATGAATATGCAATTGTTTGGAAATTTTAACATTTAAAGAATCATTGATTGCATCCTTTAATTAATATGTATGACCTGATTTACAAAAAGCGGGCTAATGTATCAAAATGATTTTCCATTTTTTTGCCGTTTTGGATAAAGGTTGAGACACTTGTTCACATGATGTTTCACTGGTGGTAGTTCACTGATTTAAAAAAAAATCTGTAACAGCTGTTTGTCATTTATTTTTACACGTAAGCCCCCTTTTTGTAGACCAGATCACATGTATAATATACAATAGCATAATATATAAATATACTTGAAATTATATTTATATTATAGTTATTTGTTTAAATTAATTAAATACAAAATATTGGTATTGACATATTGTTAAGAAACTTCATTTCAACATTTGAAAATTCCCGCGAGAAAGTAAGTACAAAACTTGTCGGTAGATGGATGTCTTTCTCACAGGAGAGGTAAATCCAAATTAATATAATTACATCTACCACTTTTTCATTTCTTCGCTTTACTAATTTTATTTTCAAATTCTTTGAATACGTTAATATTGCAGGTAAGTATTTTTAGCATCAGGTAGTATCATTGATTAATTAATAATTTATTATATTCTAATCGTTATTACGTTGATTCATATTTCATGAATTTTATTTTAATCTTAATTTTTAAAATGTAATCTAACAATTTGCATAACTATCATGTCTATGAATCCTAAAAATATTGTCAAGTTATTACAAATAGCTTTTTCAAAACCAATATATGATATCGAAACCGCCATAACAGAAAATGAAAGAAACTTTAGTTCGCATTTGGAGACCTTAATAAAGGATGCAATCAACGATTCATTAATTGTAGAAGTTTACGAACAACTGCATTTTGATAATCCAAATGCATTAACACCTTCGCTTCCAATTGAAGAAGAACAGGAAGAAGATCAAATGTTTATGAAGATGGAGACGAATGAAAACTCCTGTTTTGTAGAAGATATTCCTATCGAGTATAAAAAAAAAGCAGTTGATTATTGGAAATCTGGAAACAGTCGATTAAAATTCCAAACAGTTAAGAGTCGGTTTAAACGTTTAAAACATAGGGAACAATTGTATCGTTGGGAAAAACAACTTTCAAATGATGGAACTCGAAGTCAAAAATTGAAAGAAATTTCTACATACGTTTTGGATAAATTCAAGGAAGCTCTCGATAAACGATTAACTGTACATGACTTGGATATTCGTAGATGGGCTTTAGAAGCTCGACAAAATGTCTCTTTATCGACTGATTTATTTAGGGCTTCAGAAAAATGGCTTTATAAGTTTAAAAAAACGTATGGAATTGTTTCCCGAAAAATAAATAAATTTGTAACTCAAAAATCAATAGATGAGAGAGACAAAACAGAAACTGCAGCTAATAATTTTGTTAATGAAGTAAAAGAAGTATTGTCTAATGTTGGAGAAGCCAATGTTTTTAATTCCGATCAGTCTGGCTTTAACTTGGAAATTCACACGGGACGAACATTGGCTTTCAAAGGTCAACAAAAAGTTGAAAGTTTGACACAGTCCAAGAACTCCATGACCCATAGTTACACTATTCAGCCGTTAATTTCAGCAAATGGTATTTTATTGTCTCCTCTTTTGCTTGTTTTGCAAGAAAAAGGAGGTCAATTTGGGCCTTATGTGAAACAGAAAATGTTTAAAGCAGAAAACATTCTCGCTTTAGCTTCAAACTCGGGAAAGATGACATCTGAACTTTCGAGAACGTGGTTTCGAGAAGTTTTTCTTCCACAAGCAAACCAAAATTCTGCACTGTTGCTTGATTCTTGGAGCGGTCAAAATTCTGCAACATTTAATACAGTTCAGCAAAGTGGCAAAAACTGCATCATTTTAACAATTCCCGCCGGTACTACAGGTATGGTGCAACCTTTAGACGTATTTTTCTTCAGACCTTGGAAGAATTTCATTCGGCAATTTTCCGACAAAGTCATTCTTCACGATTATGATTGCAATTTACATCAACGAGACAATATAATAAAGCTTCAATCTCTTATCCACAATCAATTCTCATCTCCTCGGTTTCAAAATTTAATAAAATACGCATGGTATAAAAGCGGTTACCTTGAAGATAGACCACCTGAATTCGAAAATCCTGTAGAATACTGCTTTCAAAACTGTGCAACAGAATGCGCCGTTTGCAATGATGTGGGGATGATTAGATGTGCTTGGTGCACAAAATCTTTGTGCTTTACCCATTTCTATGCAGAGTATCATTACTGCAAACCCGATAATATTGATGTGAGTAAGATCCCATAACGGATAAGATTGTTTGTGTGTACGTTCCGTTACAATATTTAATTTCATTTTTTAAAACTAAAGTTGCAAGGTATACTTACTTTTGTGTTAATTTTATAGGTAAAAAATTATTCAAAATAATTTTTTTTTATTTATTTTTTAATAATTAAAAAAAATTAAAAAACCTAAAAAAAAATTAAAAATGTAAAACCAAAAAAAAAAAAAAAAAGAAGTGCCTAATCTTACCGTAAACCTCCACGTGGTGCACTTCGGGGTCGTGAAATGTAATTAAAAACTTCACCAGCTAATTACGGAAGTAAATATTCGTTAATTTAATATTCTTTTAGAATCTTCAATAATATAAATTATTGATCTTTTTACTGACTTTAATTCATTTTGCTATACGGGATATGACTTTTTACATTACTAAAACATAACTAAAAAACAGTGGTTTTTGTAAATTTAATCCGCCATTTTGAATTTTGTAAATCTGGCCTCAGATTCGTAATCAGCGACCCCAAAAACCCCCGAGTAACAAGTTTTAAGCGAATTCAATGAATTTTTGAAAAATTCGTCCGGCATATTGGAGCCGCCATTTTGAATTTTGTAAATCTGGCCTCAGATTCGTAATCAGCGACCCCAAAAACCCCCGAGTAACAAGTTTTAAGCGAATTCAATGAATTTTTGAAAAATTCGTCCGGCATATTGGAGCCGCCATTTTGAATTTGGCTAATATAACCTCTGATTCTTAATCAGTGACCCAAAAAACCCCTACATATAGTGTTTAATGTCCCATAGAAATTAATTATACCTTTTATGAGCTTGGATTTTATTATGCGTTTTTGGGGGGATTTTTAGCAACTTTAGGGGGTGATTTCACCCCTTAAACCTTCGTCTCAGCCCATATAAAAAAATACGTATTTCTTATTTTTACAAGTTCTAAAAACGTGCCAAGTTTCATCCAAATCGGAGTGTAACACTTGGTTAGGTTTACTTGTAAGACCTAGTTTCCGTCCAGTTTAATTTTCAAAATAACATTTATAAAAAAATTATTTTCTTTTATTTGTTTACTTAAACTAATAAGTCGATTGTGTGCCAAAAGGAATAAATTATTGTTAAAAAATAATTTAAATTACTATACGAGATATTTGTAAAATGGACGGAAACTGGGACATGGACAGTAACTGGTACATCCACGGTAATACGGTCAAATTTAAAAAAAGCTTAATATTGGAATAACGTTAAAATTTTTTAAAAATATTTTTCTGAAATCATCACAAAAAACATGAAAAATGCTTTAAAATCGGTTGTATGCATAAATAGAATATTTAGATATTAGAATATTTGATAGTTTTAAGTTTTTCTTTTTTCAAACATTAGCTCTGATTGCATTAGAACTAACCTTTTCTCGCTAATTGTAATAAACAAAAAAAGTAGATATTTCAAAAAACGTTTTTGCCCCACTCTACCCTACAGTTTATAAGATTGTTTTTAATTCCTCACTTCTCTTCAAATATTTTTGCATGAAATGCAGTAGAAGGTAACAATTAGGGATCATTTGAAAGTTTATTAAATTTTTTAAAAACTTGAATTTCTCTATAAAAAAATTAAAATTTTCACATTGTTTGATTAAAAAATGCGTTCGAATTTTTAATTATTTATATTTTTTATTAGTCCAAGATAAAAATTTTGGAAAAAATAATTTTTATCCCGTATTTCTCCAGAAAAATAGTCATAAATAACAATGATGATCGCTAACCTAAAAATAATTTTTCAACAAAACAGACCTGGATATTTTAAATAGACGCTAATTAAAATTTGAATGTAAAAGAACTATTTTTTGTGAGGGCAAACAAAGTTATCTATTTACTGTTTAAAATGGAAGACACTCAAAATCTCAATAATAGTTACATTTATTTCCTCAACGATAAAAAGTCTGTTTAGCCACCTGTTTTGATGTGCACTGACAGCTCTCTTACTTATATATGAGGCATTCTTTGTCAACTGAAGCCCCCCATCTCTCCAAAATTGGTTTAGATATAAAAAATCGGACAAGGTCTTAAAAATTCTATAAAAATAAAAACTTTTTAATTTATTAATTTTTTAAAAAGTCATTGGATTCACTTGAAAATGGTTACTCGGGGTTTTTGGAGTCGCTGATTACGAATCCAGTGATACTTTTTAAAAATTCAAAATGGCGGATCCAATATGGCGGTCTTTTTTTAAGAAATCATTGGATTCACTTGAAAATTGTTTCTCGGGGGTTTTTGGGGTCGCTGATTACGAATCCGGTGTTAGTTTTCAAAAATTCAAAATGGCGGATCCAATATGGCGGACTTTTTAAAAAAAAATCATTGGATTCACTTGAAAATTGTTACTCGGGGGTTTTTGGGGTCGCTAATTACGAATCCGGTGTTAGTTTTCAAAAATTCAAAATAACGGATGATTTTTAAAAAAATTTATTTCATTCATTTTAAAATTGAACTAAAAGGTCTCTGTGTTTTACAGGGTTGACACTGTCAACATATTAAGTATATGAAGCCCACATTACGTTTGTTTATTTTTCCCTTCGAAAGTAATTGTTCTGTTTTTATTTTTTTTATTTATTTTTATTTAAACAAATAAATAAATAAAAACGAAAAAAAAATTTTAAAAAAAATAAATAAAAAAAAATAAAAAAAGAATAATTACTTTCGAAGGGAAAAAAAACAAAAGTAATGTGGGCTTCATATACCTAATATGTTGACAGTGTCAACCCTGTAAAACACAGAGACGTTTTAGTTCAATTTTAAAATGAATGAAATAAATTTTTTTAAAAATCATCCGTTATTTTGAATTTTGAAAATCTAATATTAGATTCGTAATCAGCGACCCCAAAAACCCCCGAGTAACCATTTTCAAGTGAATCCTATGATTTTTTAAAAAAAGTCCGCCATATTGGTTCCGCCATTTTGAATTTTTGAAAACTAACACCGGATTCGTAATTAGCGACCCCAAAAACTCCCGAGTAACAATTTTCAAGTGAATCCAATGATTTTTTAAAAAAAGTCCGCCATTTTGAATTTTTGAAAACTAACACTGGATTCGTAATTAGTGACCTCAAAAACCCCCGAGTAACCATTTTCAAAGTGAATCCAATGAATTTTTAAAAAATTAGGCGCCATATTGGATCCGCCATTTTGAATTTTGAAAAACGCCACTCGGCATTAAAAAGTATTTATTTTTATAGAATTTTTAAGACCTTGTCCGATTTATTATATCTAAACCAATTTTGGAGAGATGGGGGGCTTCAGTTGACAAAGAATGCCTCATATATATATATTTGTATTTTTGTTTACTGACGGTCCGTTGACCCCTTCATTATAAAATTGTCAAGCCACGTGCTTCTATTCAGTGTTTAGATAGATTAGCTATCGTACAGACGTCTCTTCCTCTCCAAGTATTTCATCCTCAAATGAATTACTTGAAGAAAAAAAAAATTTTTCTTTTTTATTGGTAAAAAAACCTTTTTGTTAATACTGTACTTTTTAAATTATATATTGTAAAAAATTTTAATTATTCGTTAATAAAAATTTGTATTTTCTGAAGAGGGCAGCGGTGCTGCTGAAACGTAAAAGGGAATTGTTTTGTTTTCTTTTGTTTGCCTTGACTCGGAGTGATCGTTATCTTCATGTTTTTTTTATTTAATATCGACCGAGTGATAAAGTCATTTTATTTATTTATTATTTATAACAATTTAAATAAATCGCTATTTGTATAACTACTTCTCTGAAGATCATAGTGTATTCATTTAAAATAATTTTTATCTTTTGAAGTTGAGAAATGAAAAATAAATTTATTTTTTCCGTAAGTGTTTAAATTTGTCAACTTTTGGACTAAAAAAAATAGTTGTAAATTTAGATGTTCATGACATGAACATTTTTCTTCCTCTTTTCCATCCGCAAAAATATTTACTGCCCCGTGTAGAAAGCATTAATAATTATTTATATAAAACTTAATTTTTTAATTTAAGGGGTAAAATTTCTGTAGCGTACTAAGTAAAGTAAAGTTGATCAAGTCGGGTTATAACTTGACAGGTAAAAATGTTTATTTTCACCACAAAAAATATTAAGATGTCCTTTTTAGTTGTTGTTTTTCGACTTCTAGTATTTTGGAGAAAAATTTGAAAATAAATTTGGAGGACTGGGCATTGCACCCGGCTTCGACTCGCGCTACTTTTGGATAAGAGGATTTTTGATAAACAATTCCAATGTTAGCCAATTGTTTATTAACAATCCACTAATTTAAAGTACTTCATATAGGGCTCGTTGGATGAGTAATTATGTCAACTTGCATTTAGTAACGTCAGAATTATGATATATTTATTTGTCTATAAAATATTTTATTTTTTATTAACCTTAATAATTAATTGATTGACTAAAAATTCTAAATATTATATAGGTAAGTAGATGAAAAAAATTTTGTCATATATGTTTTCCCAAGGTTTTTTGTGCTTTTTCGATTGGTTGAAAAAAATTTCAAAAAATTCAAAATTTTAGCTTATTTTTTAAAAATCAAAAAAATTTTGCCTTTTTTTCAAAATCGGTCTTTTTTTATTTTTCAAATTTTTTTTAGAAAGTTTAAAACTTATATTTTCAACAGAAAAAATATGTAAATTTTCTTTTTCGTTGCCATCGAGATATTAATTAATTATTGTTAATAAAAAATGATGTATTTTATAAACAAATAAAGTTATCATAATTCTGACGTTACTAAATGAAAGTTGACATAATTCCGCATCCAACGAGCCCTATATGAAGTATTTTAGATTAGTGGATTGTTAATAAACAATTGGCTAACATTGGAATTGTTTATAAAAACTCCTCTAATCCAAAATAGTTCATATGAGGCTCGTTGGATGCGGAATTACGTCAGCTGTCAATTGGCACCTTCAGGATTGCAATAAAAAAACTTGGTCAAGTACGAGTTAAAGTCGCTTACCTAGGGTTTTGTTCACGATTATTAAAATTTAAATATTTAAATATAATATTTTAAAGGAGTTGGCTATATTTTTCGTGAAATAAAATATGTGTACTAAGTTGCAGCTTCTTAGCTCCAAAACTGTAAAAGTTAAAGCGGGGAAAGATACGTTTTTTCCGAAATTTCGTACTATAACTATATTAAATTCAATTCCAATCGCGTTTGCTATAATTTTTCTTTAATGTACTCGTAAAATTACATATGTATACTAAATTTGAACATCCTAACTCTAAAACTGTAAAAGTTAATGGGGAAACACTTTTTTCCGAAATTTCGAGTTTTTGTACTATAATTATATTAAATTTAAGTTCAATCAGGTTCGCTATAATTTTCCTGTAATCTACTCGCAAAAATACATATGTATACCAAATTTGAGCCCAATCGGTTAAAATGGCTAGATTTTAGGGGGGGTGACACTTTTTCCTGAAATTTCAAGTTTTTTCTGTTATAACTACATTAAATTTAATTCCAATCGGGTTGGATATAATTTTCCTGTAACCTACTCCCAAAAAAACGTATGTATAACGGAACGGAACCCTAAAAACTAACAATACTTTGTGGTTTAAGTAGCCACCACTAGGGTTAAACTATGTGCAAGTTACAGCTCGATTCGATCAACTTTTTTATACTTAGTACGCTACAGGAATTTTACCCCCTATATATTAAAGTTTCAACGTGCAAATGCCCTGGATGCAGACACACATAAGAAGTTCTTTCACTACTATGAACTAAAGTTCTATTTGTACTAAGTAATTCTTCTTAAATAGCACGCTTATGCAACATACATACCTCCAACTTACAAATCTTATGAAAATATACTAATTTTTTTGTTTATTTTAATATATCGTTACAAATTTCTGAACTAATTTCATCGATGGTCGTTATGATGGTCGGCTATATCAAGCCTTTCAAGCAGGTTTAGAAGCAGATGATAGACATCACTGATCTCTATATAAAACTGAATGGGCGATTGTGTTGCCAACCGTATTTTTATTTGATGACCGGAAACGCCATTTTTTTCTTCTCGTTTGTGAAAAATTGGCGGGAGAATTAAAATAATTTAATGGGATTAAAGTATATTGAATAACAAATCAAATAATTAATTGTCAATAATTTTAATTTTAAAATATTTTATCATAACTGATACTATTACATTCAACTATCCCAGTAAACCCTGTCAGCGCGGAAAGGGGCAATGGTTTCCCAAGAACTGGGTTCCCCCACTTTCGACTCGCTGGTACATATTACACAGGAACTACTGAGATCAAAGTATATCAAATTCGAGAGACAATAGTATTGGGGGAAAAGCTCGCTCGACAAACTTGGGAAGCGGCTTTACTGGGAATTATATTATTATTATATGTATATTAAATTATAAAAGTTGTTACATATAATTGAGCTACCGGATCAAAGAAGGGCACATAACTACAGGGTTGCCACGGACCGTGAAAACCTGGGATTGTCATGGAATTTTTTTTCAGTCATGGAAAACCTTGAAAACCTGGAATTGTCAGGAAATTTTATAAAATCTTGTTCTAAAAATTTAATTTCCAGTATGTGAATCGAAAAAATCTCAAGTGGGACAATTTTATGGGGTAGTTGAAAATATGGGTATCATTAATTTGCAATAATCAACTGTTTCTATTTACCCCTAAATTTTTCAACTTTGCTATAATTTAGGTGTCAATATGAAACAGTCATTATTTCTTAGAAAATTTAAGAAAAAATTAATCTGAAGTATGCAAATGTTAAAAAATACAAAGAATTACGTAAAAATGGTGTTGGTTATAAAATAATTCAAACTAATAAATAATAATGCATTTCATAAGTTTAAAAATAAATCATGTTAAATACTATGTATTGATGAGAATATAAATGATTACTATTTTGAATGCATTTTTATAATGCTGAAAATAGTGTTGTAGTTCTCCCTAAATCTGAATTAGTAAAAATGTTTACTAATTTAAATTAGTGACTCACTTTTTGCTTTAAAATTAGTTAAATTTTACTAATTGTTAGAAAAAGTTACTAATTATTACTAAAATTTTACTAATTAAGAAGCAAAAAGTGAGTCACTAATTCAAATTAGTAAATTTTTTTACTAATTCAGATTTAGAGAGTTGATAGAAACAATTTTCTCTTTCTGTAATATAAGAAATATTGTTGAAATTTCTGTTTCTATTTACCCCGAATTTCCAGTTTTTAGGGGTAAATAGATACAGTCTCCTATTTTTAATTAAATTTTGCAAAATGAAAAAATCGAAGTTCATTTTTGGTGTAGTATTAATAAGAGATAATTACACAGCCCCACAAAAAAAAGTGTCATGTACTTTTGACCGGAATACCCTATCCCTATGTATTTTGACGCGCTGAACAGGAATCCGAAGTCCGTTTTGCTCAATCACGTCAGGATTTTTTTATAACCTCAAAAAACATGTCGGATTTTGAGAGGTAGGCGATTTTTTAAAAAATTAATTTTTTTACTTCAAACTTGGTATCTAGGGGTTTTTTGGGTCGCTGATTAAGAATCTGACGTCAGATTTTCGAAATTTGATATGTCTGATTCAATATTAAGGAATTATTTTTAAAAAATTGTCAGATTAATATGAAATTTGGTATCTACAGGTTTTCTAAGTTGCTGACAAGTAACACTAGGGAAGTGCCATACGCCGATTTTTCTGAAACTTGGCAGTTTTGTAGTTTTTTGAAAACAGTTTGACACGTATGTTTTGTTTTTCCCCAAAAGCTGATTTATAGGGAATTTGAATTTGAAATTTGAATTTTTTTTGGTAGGGGGACATTATTTTACGAAATTTTTTAAAAATTAATGTGCAATAGTGTATCTGGGGGTTTTTTGGGTCGCTGATTACAAATCTGATGTTAGTTTTCAAAAATTGAAAATGGCATATCTAATATGGCCGATAGAAGTTCATGTTGGATATGTCATTTTGAATTTTTGAAATCTGACATCAGATTCGTAATTTGCGACCCAAGAAACCCCTAGATACACTATTGAACATTAGTTTTTAAAAAATTTCGTAAAATAATGTCCCCCTCCCAAAAAAAATCAAGGGGTAGTTTCCCGCCTTAAATCAACTTTTGGGAAAAAACAAAAAAATACGTGTCAAATTGTTTTCAAAAAACTACAAAACTGCCAAGTTTCAGAAAAAACGGCGTACGGCACTTCCCTATTGATACTTGTCAGCAACTTAGAAAACCTGTAGATACCAAATTTCATAAAAATCTGATAATTTTTTAAAAATAATTTCTTAATATTTAATCAGACATATCGAATTTCGGAAATCTGACATTAGATTTGTAATTAGCGACCCAAAAAACCCATAGATACCAAGTTTGAAATAAATCTTTAAAAATTTTCAAATTTCGTCCGCCATATTTGATCCGCCATTTTGGATTTTGAAAATCTAATTTCAGATTCGTAATCAGCGACACAAAAAACCCCCAGATACCAAGTTTGAAGTTAATATATCAATTTTTTAAAAAAATGGCCTACTTCTCAAAATCCGACATGTTTTTTGAGGTTAGAAAAAAATCCTGACGTGATGGAGCAAAACGGACTTCGGATTCCTGTTCAGCGCGTCAAAATACATAGGGTTAGGGTATTCCGCACAAAAGTACAGGATACTTTTTTTTGTGGGGCTGTGTTATTATTAAATTCATAACACAGTTCGTAATATTTAACAAAATATGAATTTTTAGTTCATTATTTTCCAAATGCGAGTCAAAAAAGTGAAAAGGTGTCTTCTTTAATTTTCATTTTTTTATGCAATAGGTTATGTACCCTTCTTTTATCCGGCAGCTCAATTAATTCTAATGATATAATTAGATATATTAATTTAATATTTCAAATTAATTAATAATTATATTAAATAATATAAATTAAGGAATAAATATTTAAATTTTGTTTAATTTATTTAAAAAAAAATTTATTACATGTTCATTAGTTTAAAGAAATGTTTATAGAAATATTAAAGTCTAATTTTGTAATTTATGATTATGTATGAGAAGAAATATTGCAAAATATAAGTATGCATAAATTGCATAAAAATATTTTTTCATTTGTGTCAATATTACAGTGTAAAGTGTAAAAAAAACGAACAAAATATAACCTAAATATTAGAAAATTCAATTACAATATTAATTATATTAATTAATATGATTAAAAGCCCTGAAAATAATAAACTTCAATAATAATATTAATTATATTAATTAATAAGAATTAATACTGACTTGTAAAAGGAAACACCTTATGCATCTACATGAACCACGTAGATTACCTCAGGTAGTTTAGGTTCCCAACCCTACTTAAGAATACTATGCAACCAACATAAACTAGCAAACCACGCCAACGTGCGCACACAAAGACAGGAGTATACAACTGAGAATATTAAATGGTGACTAGTGTTTCAATCAAAAGTACACCGGAAGCGACTTTTCTATATGAGTCACCCATACAGTTATTTATAGAGATCAGTGATAGGCATCAGTATTGTCTGTAACGTTTAATATGGACGGTTTAACACTTTATGAGAGTTCAACGTATTCAATATGGAAAATGTATTTGCAAATTACTGAAATACCAATTCAAAATTAGGACTTGTGAAATAATTGTAGCAGAATTATGGTTTGGTAAATCTAAACCTGATATGAACGTACTTCTGGACCTATTTTTAAAAAAATCGGACAAATTCGAGTTACACTCGCATTAAAACCGAGGGTTCCGTACCCTTAAACGTAGAATTTGAGGGGGGTTAAGGTGTGAAGTCCGATTGAAAAATGGTTTTTTTTTCTTGACAATGCTATGATAATCAATTCCTATGAGATTCGCTATATTTAATCTGTAATTTACTCGCCAAAATACATATGTGTACCAAATTTCAGCCCTCTAGACAAATTCGTGTAACCGCTAAGGGGGGTACATGCCTTGCTTCACTAGTCTCATTAATAGGTCTCCCCCTTCGGGTACGGAACCTTAAAAATATGAATAGACTTTTTAAGGTAGGAGTCCAGTGCACAATAAGAAGCTTTCAACTAAGGTTTTGTAATCATTTGCTCTGTAGATTCTACTGCTAGAGCCCTTTCAATATCATCAACCACATGCAAATACGCACATGTGTACTATACATGCCTCTAAGTAACAAATTTCATGAAAATATATCAATCTCTATAAAAATTTCTTAAAAAATCACCAATTTTCAAAATAGTTTACCCCCATATTGGATCCGCCATTTTTAAAATCTGACTTCAAATTTGTAATCAGCGACCTCTAAAACACCTATATACCAAGTTTCATATAAATATACCACAAAAAATTTGACACGTTTTTTGAGGTTCGGACGAAATCCAGACCCTCTGAAGTAAAATGGATTGCAAATTCTTGTTCAGCGGCCCAAAATACCTGGGGTATGGTACTCAGATCCCCGCACCCCGACACTTTTTTTCAGGGCCTGTGTAATATTTCTAATATTGATAAATGTACTATACATATAAAAAAAGATATGTGCTCCTGAATTAAGAAGGGCTACGGAAACGGTTGCCATGCCCTACTCAAAATTCTTATATAGGATCTTATATAGGATCTCACATAAATTCATATATTAAAATCCACATAAAATCCTATAGGTCATGTAAGAAACTATATAGGATCTTATGAAAAATCATATAGGAAATTGAGACATGATTTGAAGTAGGATTCGATGTAAATTCTTACCTACGTATTCTTAGGTAATGAGTTATGTAAATTCCTATGTGAAAACCCACAATTTTTTCTGGTCACATTTTTTCCTTCAATTTCTTATGTCAATTTCCTTCGTGTTTTCTCATTAAAAAACATACCAAAATTCATTGCTCAATCCTTAACCAGAAATTTTCCTATATCAAATCAAACATCAAATCTTTTTTCGATTCTTGAATAAAAAATTATAACAAAAAATCTGATATGAAATCATATTGAAAATCCTCACGTGGGATCATATATATGATTGATTTGAACGTAAGAAATCATATAGGTTTTCATGTAGATTCTACAATATCTATATCTATGATTTCACATAGAGTTATATAAAGGAAACAATATAGGATTTCATATAGGAATTTTCAGTTGGCAGACGGAAGTTTATAAAAATTAAAAATTATTTAATTAAAAATCAAATAATATTACTGCAATTCATCTGAAAAGAAAAATAATTGTGCTTTGCAATACACCTTCTGAGTTAGAGTCTCAGCTTTTATAGTATTCAAGACTGATCTCAACTGTGAGAAAAAAATTAGCACCATCTGGCGGCGTAAGAGTGGAACTATGATGATATACATCTATTTTTGAATTTCCCATATAATTTCCTATATAATTTCAGAAATAATTTCTCATATAATTTCCGACTTGGTATCTTAGATGCACAATTAAAACAATGAAATCCACACATGACATCCAACATAAATTCCTATGTGATGAATTCTTACATGAAATCCTATATAGGATCCTATGTAGGATTTTATATATGATCCAACATAAGATTTTACATGGATTTTTATAATATATTTCTGTATGATGAATTCTTACATGAGATCCTATATAGGATCCTATATTGGATTTCATGTAAGAATTCATTATATAGGAATTTATGTGGGATGTCATGTGTGGATTTCATTGTTTTAATTGTCCATCTAAGACACCAAGTCGGAAATTATATAAGAAATTATATGGGAAATTCAAATATAGATGTATATCATCATAGTTCCACTCTTACGCCGCCAGATGGTGCTAATTTTTTTTCTCTCAGTTGAGATCAGTCTTGAATACTATAAAAGCTGAGACTCTAACTCAGAAGCTGTATTGCAAAGCACAATTTTTTTTCTTTTCAGATGAATTGCAGTAATATTATTTGATTTTTAATTAAATAATCTTTAATTTTTATAAACTGCCGTCTGCCAACTGAAAATTCCTATATGAAATCCTATATTGTTTCCTTTATATAATTCTATGTAAAATCTTAAATATTTCAGAATCTACATGACATCCTATATGATTTCTTATGTTCAAATCAATCATATATATGATCTCACGTGAGGATTTTCAATATGATTTCATGTTTAATTTAATTTAATGTAAGGGTCATATTTTGTTAGAAAAAAATCCGGAAAATCGGCCTGCTTTTTTTTCTTGTCACAGTAGACTTCCCCCTTAAGATTTATTTACTTATTAACTGTTTCAGTATAACAACGTTGTCACACAGGAAATGGAAGAATTCGTGTTTAATTCCGAATACTTCGATGAAATGGAGTTAAATAATGGTGTATCGACTGCAGAGAGGACGTCTTTTCAAAAATTGCACTGCTTAATCAATGATAAGGAATTTGGTGAAGTAATAAGTACTGCTGTCGACAAAACTAAAGGGGAGTTGTTAATGATGCTTTTGAAATTCTGTATAATTTTCTCTCTTTCACAGACTGCAGTTGTCTGTTTGTTTCAACTCATAAATTCATTATTTGCATTCCCAATTTTGCCATCCACTCGTTACCTTATTGACAAGCTATTTAATCCATCCAATAATGTCACATTTCATGGAATGTGTCCAGATTGTGGCATCTATATAGGGACATTCGAACGTAAACAGAATTATATTAAATGCACCTTATGCAATGAAACTATTGATGTAAAAAATTCATCTTATGATGATTTTTTTGTTTATTTTGATACATCGTTACAAATTTCTGAACTAATTTCATCGAATAGTGATTATTATAATTATGTCATAAATGAAAAAGCTAATAATCCACAATTCTTTGAAGATATTTATGATGGTCGGCTATATCAAGCTTTTCAAGCAGGTTTAAAAGCGGAAGATAGGCATCAGTATTGTACTGTAACGTTTAATACAGATGGTGCGCCTCTTTATGAGAGCTCAACGTACTCAATATGGCCAATCTATTTGCAAATTAACGAAATACCAATTCAAATAAGAACTAGAGAAATAATTGTAGCAGGATTATGGTTTGGTAAATCTAAACCTGATATGAACGTATTTCTGGACCCATTTGTAAAAAATATGAATAGACTTGCTAAGGAAGGAATCCAGATCAATGTCAATAATAAGAAGCTTGTAATAAAAGTTTTCCCAATCGTTTGCTGTGTAGATTCTATTGCTAGAGCTCCAATGCAAGGTACAAATCAATTTAACGGTGAATATGGTTGCAATTGGTGCCTTCACCCAGGAAAATGGGTCTGTAATGAAAAAAAACCAAATTGCGGTGCTCATAAATATCCTTTATTAAATAGTCCAACAAAACTGCGAAACCCTACCGATACCATTAACCACATGCAAGTAGGAACCAAGTCAAAACCATGTTTTGGGTTTCAGAAACCATCTGTTTTAATAAATCTTGAAAAATTTAATATCATTGAAGGATTTGTTCCTGAATCAATGCACATGATTAGTGGTATTGGAAAACAATTTAGCAACATTTGGTTTGGCTCAAAATCAAAAGCATCGGAGTTTCTATCGGCAAATGAAATCAAAAATATAAACAAAATAATGCTCAAAATGAAAGTCCCTTTTCAAATCGGTCGCCTCACACGTTCTCTTAATGATAAAGCACATTGGAAAGCTAGAGAGTGGGAAAACTGGATACTCTATTATAGTTTGCCAATTATTTCCCACTTTCTTCCCAATAAGTTTGTTTTGCATTGGCTTCTTCTAGTAGAGGCTCTATTCATTCTTTTACAATCAAAAATAATGTTAACCGAGCTTGATCACGCTGATCAACTATTACATAAGTTTGTTTCCGAAGTTAAAAAATTATATTCTGCAACAGCAATGACATTTAATGTACATCTTTTACTACACTTAAGCAAAAGCGTTTTAAATTGGGGGCCGCTCATTGCACATTCGGCATATAGTTTTGAAGATGGAAACAGGCAGTTGTTAAAAACGATTCACGCTGCGAAAGGTGTACATCTTCAAGTATCAAGGCATATATCTCTAAATTTTGCAGAAGTATTAATTAAGCGAGCAATTTATCCAGTATGTTCATTTCAAACAAAACATTATTACGATCAGTTAGGCAACACGAAAGTGCAAAAAAGTATTAGACTATCCAAAGCGCGATTCTTTGGAGTATTTTCAAAAGTTAGCATTTTCTGGATAAATGCATTAAATTTAACGGAAAAGGCTGTTTATTTCCCAAAAATGGTAAAAGATGGATGCCTTTATCTATCGTGTGATAAAATAAATAAACGATCTGATAATACATATGTACTACTCCGCAATAAAAAATATGCACATATTGTTAAATTTATTGTAGATGAAGGTATCAATAAGCAGTATGCACTATTGACTCGAATCGAAACAAGAAATGCATTTTCAAATAAGCATGAGAGACTTCAAAAGGTAATGAAAATTGAAGAAAACAGAGTAGCCGTATCCATAAACGATATTGTGGCCATAAGTGTTTCCATTGAGGTAAAAAATGAGCAGTTTCTTTGTTCTGTACCCAATCTACTTTCATATTAGAGTAAGGATTTTTTAAGAGGGAATGCCCTATTGTAAAAAGTGACGTAAAAAGTGACGTAAAAATTGACGTAAAAAGTGACGTAAAAAATGACGTAAAAATTGACGTAAAAAATGACGTAATTTTTTGGGATAAAAAATTACGTCATTTTTTACGTCACTTTTTACGTCAATTTTTTTTTCATTTTATTTTTGGTTTTCGGAGTTTTTAAGGAATTCTTTCCATCTGCAAAGTGTAAAACTGTTTTTAAACAATAAACAGTTTATATTGTAAAATAAAACAGCAGCACATACAATAAATACAATATTTTTATTACAAAGTTAAACACCTGCAAATCAACAAAACAATTTTACAACAAATTAATAGTCATGTTTAAATAATAATTAAATAATTTTCTTGATGTACTTTTTAGATGTATGTATTAAAAAATTCATTTTTTTAAAAATTTTTTAATCGCTTGAAAAATTACAGGACAAAGGGTTAATCGATTTTTGCTGAACCTTTATTTAACCTTTCTCTTAAAAATGCTTATTAATATTTTTTCTTTTTGAATTACAAATTCGGAGATTGACTTTTTGTCATTAAACATGACATAACATTTTTGAAGACATGTTTTTTACGCCCTATGTATACTTCTCAATACTCATACGCTCTCATAAAGAGAAGCACAGTAAATTTTTTGTATTTTCTAAATGCAACGTAATATTTAAACGAATTTTTAGTCATATCAAATATTAAGACTGTAGATAATATGCTGTCTTTGGTTTCCTCAGGTGTCCTTTTAAATTAATACACATACGAATTCGGTACAGCGCACAAATATTCTTTCCCATCATTTAACATGTGAACACATATCCTCGAAAGTTCGGTAATAGAAACGGCAGATTCTTCTTTGTCAATGTTTACAATTGTTTGCAAAGTGTTATAACAATTTTCGAAAGAATGGATTGTTTGAATTTTTTTTACTATTACAAATTCAAGTTTCGTACGTGAATCCATTACAAAAAAGATGATTTTAACATATGAAAGATCACGCAATTGAGCAAATGTATTGTCTGACCTTTTGTTAATCTTTTTTGAAGACATAAATAAACATCCATTTTTCACAATTTTGTAAAACGAAAGAGCACTGTCAGACAAGGATAATTTTACTCTCCAAGTTTGATCGACCGAGGATCCACTACCAAAGTATCTCGTTGTAGAAGTCAGTACTGTTTTTCGAACCATGGTTGTACCGATATTATTATAAAAATGTTTAACCGTGAATGAACAATGGGGATAAATACGATCTCGCAAACTGAGCATACAATATCGGAGACTAATGCGTCGACATACCTGATTATGTACACCTTTTGCCGCGTGAATGACTTTTAATAATTCCCCATTACCTGATTCGAATGCGTACGCATTATGAGACCAGAGAGGACCCCAATCGAATACGCTTCTTGCTAAATGTAACAATAAGTGAATGTTAAATGTCATCGAAACTTTGGAATAAATTATTTCCGTCTGAGCAACAAACTCATGCAAGAGTTGATCCGCAAAATCTACATCTTGAATTTGAATGTCTGCTTTTAGTAGTAAGTAGATAGCTTCTACAAATAACATCCAATGGCAAAATAATTCTTTCGGTAAGACATCTTTTAAAACTATAGGACTATAAAATAGAGTCCAATTTTCCCACTCTCTTGATTTCCAAAATGCTTTTCAGAAAATGGACGTGTTAATCGAATAATTTGATTTGGAACTTTAAAATTAATGAGTGCTTTATCAATGTCTTCGACTTTTGTTTTGACAAATATTCCAGACTTTGTTGCGTTGCCAAACCACTTAGTTGCAAATTGTTTTGCGATTCCTGAACAGCAGTGCATACTATCTACAACTACCCCGTAAATTAAATTGAAACTGAGTAGATTTATAAGATGAGAATATGCCTTAACACCGAAAACAGGTTTGTTTTTTTTAACTGCTCTTTTAATATACTTTTCAGTTTGTTTAAGGGTTCTATTCTTTGGAACTTCTTTTAGCAAAGGATATTTAGTGTTTCCAGAACGTGGATTACTAGGATTAGATTTTACCGATTCGCCTGGATGTAGGCACAGATGACAACCATATTTCCCATTAAACTGTACAAATCCTAACATTGGAGCGCGAGCAATCGTGTCTACGCAACACACTAATGGAAAGATTTTAATATTAAGATCATTACCATTTATTTTACATTGTATTCCTTCTGTTGAAAGCTTGTTCATAGTTTCTACAAATGGATCAAGAAAGACTTGCATGTTCGGTTTGTCTTTACCAAACCATAGGCCCACGACTATCAGCTCCTTTGTCCGTACATTATATGGTAATTCATTTACCATTAAATATATGGGCCATATCGAGTAAGACGAACTGGTAAAAAGTGGTGCACCGTCGGTATTAAAAATAACACTTGCATAAGCATGTTTATCAAATTCATTCAATTTTTTAACAAAATTTCGATAACGCTTCCCGTCGTAAATATCACGAATGTGACCTTTTTCGTACGGCCTTTCATTCATGACATAATTGTAGTAAGTACTGTTAAATTCCAGTAATTTTGAAATAGGTGCACTCGGATCTATCGTAACGAAAAAGTCTTTATTTTTGTAATCGCCTACCTGAATCTTCGTCTTGCACACGCCACACTTTACAGACTTGTCTTTACGTTTGAATTTCCCAACGTACGCACCACACTTGGTACATATTGCATGAAGTTGCATGCAATCTTTAGGGTAAAACAACTTGTCTATCAAGTATCGAGTGTTTGGCAGAATATGAAAAGCAAATATACAATTAATGAGCATAAACAGATCAGTGATTTGTGTTAATGATAATGCATGCACCAAAGCATACTTTACAATCATAAATATTACTTCACCAACACTTTTATCAACTGGGAGAGTAATAGGATTTTCGAAATCTTTCATATTTAACATGTCTTCGAAAGACTTAAACAAATTTTCTGAAGATTCGTCATCATCTTCATCGTCATTTATTAAGTCAATGTCATCCAAAGCATCCATAAAGCATTCAGCTTCTATATCATCCTAAAATGAAATTCATTAACATAAAATATCGAATGATATGAAATAAAGTTTTGTAGAAAAGATTAAAATGTGATAACCAAGAGTTGTGAAGTTAAGGGGTTAAACCACACTAGAGCGTCAAAAAAAGGCATAACTTCAGGAATTCTTTTCAAGAAAAGTTTAAATGTAATGAAAAATTTGTTTACATATCTCTATTAGGAACACTTTAATAAGAAAAAAAATATACTTTATAAATTATTTTTTTTTAAAATATCAAATTTAAAGGTACGTAATTGAAACTCTTTCTGAGAGAAATCACTTCGCGGCCGGAAAGGTTTTTGCTACAATTTTCATCCTGGAGCAAAAAACAAATTTTATTCTATTTTTACATCTCAAAAGCTAGAGAGAGACGTAGGGGATTCTTTTTTTATCGATTTTTGCAAAAATGGCAAACATTTTAAGGAAAAACAGAGTTTTTACTCAAAAAATTGTCACTAAATTGTTTATAAAAGAAAAAATATGCAACATAAAAAAAATCCGTACGTCTTTCTCTAGATAATGTTATTGAGAAGTTATAGTTTAATTTTTAAGAAAATCGGTTGAGATTTGTAATAGTTATGTTTCCGGCCAGCTCAAAAAATGTAGTTTTGAGAAAAACGAGTCTAAAGTTTTACTTATGCGCGAACGCGCGCAGTACAGGACCACGATCGGGCTCAAATTCAAGCACTTAAAAAGTGTTTTGACTTATAATTGATATTGTTTCTTATTTTATGCACCCTTAGACACCTTATAAAGCAAAAAATTTTTTTTTGATTTTTTGAAAATTCTAGAGTGGTTTAACCCCTTAAAAAATATTGATATGTTGTTAAATAATAATTATTAAAAATATTAAAAATTGTTAGAAAATTTTAGGTTAGGTATGCCGGATTTGGTAACAACTTTTATACGATTTATTTTAATTATTTAATAATGTATCAACAATTTTGAACTTCACAGCTCTTCCTCATCATATTTTCAACTTCTTCAAAAAATTTCTACTTAATACAATCAATTGTTTCGAAATCGAAAAAAATAATTTTTAATATCATTTTTTCGAACGCAAAATTCTTGCTCGAACATTACCTTTGCAAACTTTGAGTCATTTTCATCCTCAATGTCATCAATATCCTCTGCTAGATTTTGTACAATTTGATGAATATAACTGATACTTGTTTCATCTTTCTGAAGTGAGTCAAGTTGACTATTTACTAATTCCTGTAAACATATTTTAATTCAGAGTGGCGACTATTTTTTTGATTTAGATTTCCGGGTTTTTCCCGGTCAATTTTATAAAATTTTTCGGTCAAATTTTTATATGCAATTAAACATTATCTATGAATTGAGTTTTTTTTGCATAATTTTTTAAATGATTTTGATAAGTACTCTGATTTTATTTTGTATTTCACATTATTTATTTTAATTTATTATTAAATATTAAGAATTGAATATTTTATAAAGATTTTATATTAATAATATATATATTTAATGATATGTAAAAATGGCAAATGTAGAGAACTTCTTTTAATATAATAATATCTAAATTAGGCCTGTGCGGTAAATCGGCACACCGGTTTTTTTCCAGTTATTAAATCCTGGTTTTCGGTTTTTTTAAAACCGCTTTTTATCTTTAACCGGCTTTTAAAATTTATTTTTTAAAACAGTTTTTCGGTAAAGACCGGCTTTTGTTATTATTATTTTTGTGATTAACCAAATTTTATTGAACCGGTCTTTTACAAATATACCGGTATTTTTAAAAAATCAGTATATTTAAAAAAAATCGGTATTTTTTAAAAGTTGATATTGTTAAAAAAACGGTATTCTGAAATATACCTTCAAAAGAACACCAGATTTTCTTTAATATGCCGGTTTCGGGTTTAAAACCGTTTACAAAATCAGTGTTTTAAAAAACCAAAAACAGGTTCTAGTGTATATTCATGGAATAAGAACAATTTTATTTTTTATGGATATATTTTTCAAATTTGTAGAATGAAAGGTAGAAAGAATACAATAAATTTAGGGATTACTAACAAATTTCCCGGTCATTTCCCGGTCAAATTTCAAAATCCCGGTTTCACGGTCAAGTCGCTACCCCGATAATAAATACAAATACTTTTTATGAAAAAAAAATTAATCAAGAATAAATTTATTTTTATTTTTAATAAATTTTTTAATTTTATTCTTATTTTTAATAAATTTTTAAATAAATTTATTCTTATTCTATTCAGTATAATAAACATAAAATAGGTGCACTATTTAAACACGTTTCTGTGTCAACGATGATTTTTTAATTGGTTGACAGAATAACTTAAATTCTATTCAACCGATTTGGATAACGTTCCGTGCATTTTTTCGTCATTGAACCATTTGATAAGCCCTCTTTAAACCGATTACTTGTTTTCTGTTGATTTTTTACAGTCCAAAAATTTGCCAAAAATGACCATTTCTTAGAAATTGTTGAGAAATTGATAGTATTTAATGTAAAAAAATGACATTTGGAAAATTGCTTACATCATGTGTTATTTGTGAAAGATTATCGTCAGTGCTGTCACTTCCCATTGAAGGCTCTATCTTTTCGTCAAGATCTATCTCCATTTGATTTTCCTCTGATGAAGATTTAAATGAATCATCAGAAAGGCTTTCTACCGAAGAATCCTCATTCGCCTAATTAAAATAAATGCAAAATTACGTAAACGTAGTAGTAGTAGTAGTACAAATAGAAGTACTATTAATAAGTTTACCTCTTCTAAAAATTTTTTGCGACTTCTATACCAAGATGAAGAAGGAACAGAATCAGCTGCTCCTGATTCTAAATACCGTTTATAGCCTCGTCGCTCATTCATTATGTTAACTGTCAGGAAAAGAATATTTTAAATTGTATTCGATAACAGTAAATAGCAGAAATGTCGAAATAAGACTTTTTTCATATTAACAATTTTATAAATTTTTATTTGAAATATAATTCTTTAATGATTCAATGATCAACAAATTTCAAAATACATATTATATATCGTCAATCAGATTAATTTATTTTCCCTAGGGCTATTATACCCATCGCAAGATTTTATTTAGTCAAATCTTTGTAGGTATTGAAATGCTTGAAGTTGCCGTTTGGTATAAACATTTTTTCATAGTTTGACTACAGAAGGTACTAATAGTGAAAGTACTTCATTTTTTCAGATATATAAAAGAGAAAAATTCGTAAACTTGTAAAAGTCTGAATAAATTCGCAAATTCGCGAACTTCAAACTGGATTTTGAGAAGCTTTATACACGGAAAGAACTTTGGTTGAGCCGTTCACTCCGCGCAGGTGGAGCGGCGCAACTTGCTACTGGGTCGAGCGGTTCTCTGCCTGCGGGGCGACAGAGTCGCCCTTTTTTGGTTTACAAAGCCGACTCGCAAAGTGTCAAACTGTTGAGATTGGAATTATAAATAAAATTATAAATAGACATTTAAAAATAAAAAAAAATGAAAATAAGTTATAAATAAAATTATAAATAGAAGTGCAAATAAATTAAAAAATTATTTTATCAGAAATCATTACATTTTTTTATTAAAATAAATTATAAATAGTATCGTGAAGCAATGTACATAGTTTCATCTTTTTCGACAAACAAACACGGTTCCTTATTCGGCAAATCATTTACATTTAGTAACAACACTTGTCACAACATATATGTTGTGACAAAAGTGTTAAAGAGACTGAAATTGAGTTTGGCAAAATAGTGAAAATTTTTAATATTAATAATGGCGCTTATTTTCAATTGCAATTATATGATGAATTCTCCTTCGATTAACATTTTCATGCCTATATAGTTATTGAAACTTCAAATGAAAAGTTACTAAATGTAAATGATTTGCCGAATAAGGAACCCTGTTTGTTTGTCGAAAAAGATGAAATTATGTTCACGATACTATTTATAATTGTTTTTAATAAAAAACGTAATGATTATAAATTATATTATATTATAATTTATTATATTTATTATTTATTTATTATATTTATTTATTATTATTTATTTATTATTTATTTATTTATTTATTATTTATTTATTATATATATTTATTATTTATTATATTTATTATATTATATTATATATTATAAATTATAAAATAATTTTTTTATTTATTTGCACTTCTATTTATAATTTTATTTATAACTTAATTTCAATTTTTGTATTTTTAAATGTCTATTTATAATTTTATTTATAATTTCAATCTCAACAGTTTGTTACTTTGCGAGTCGGCTTTGTAAACCAAAAAGGGGCGACTCTGTCGCCCCGCAGGCAGAGAACCGCTCGACCCAGTAGCAAGTTGCGCCGCTCCACCTGCGCGGAGTGAACGGCTCAACCAAAGTTCTTTCCGTGTACTAAATTAAAAATAAAATTTTTGTAGAAACAAAAAAATTCACGAAAATTTCAAAAATAGACATTTTTAGATAGGATTCGCATTATACGTGAAAAAATCTATCAAAAATCACCCTTGCCTTTTTTGTAACAGAAATAAGTTAAGTTTTTCATTTTAGCGAACACTTATTATAATGATAATAAACTGTTCTTTCTCTTCCTCTTTTTATTAACATTTGAGACAATACCAAATTGGTCGTGAAGTTTGTTCTTCTTTTTGAGAATCATTTCAGTTTATTTTTTAACTAGTACACAGAAAAATGCCTATAAAATTGAAAGATTTGAATATAATTTTTTCATTATGCACCAAAGGTAATAAAAAATTAAAAATCGAGGAAGTCAACAAAATGTAAATTTTCGATTCAAGAATTTCATATTTATGATTTAGAGAAAGAAATAAAAATTCTACATTTTTGTTTAATTAAGAATATCTCTACAATGTGTAGTTATTTAATTTTTTTTCTTTTTGTTGCACTTTTGTGTATACATCAGAAGTTGAAAGATTTTCGCGAAAAATGTTTACAATACCTTTAAATTTATAATTTATAATAAATTTATATTTAAAATTATAATTATATAAAAATTATAGAAGATTGTTATTTTATAATTATCTTTACCAAAAATATTTCTGATTTCAAATGCTATTTATTGTGCACACAACACAATAATGCGCAACAGAAACTTTTAAACGATAGTGAACGATTATAGGTTATAATATACACTTGTATATATTTTACTTACCGTGTTTAGATCATAAAAACAATATTCGATTTTGATAAGATGTTTTTTGACTGTTAATCCTCGTTATACTTTCAATGTATATAAAACATATATCCAATATTAAATAAAACCGTTTATGTAAAAGCGTACTTATATACTCGAATTGTCGGATGGTACACTACCACACTATCAAACTTTCTGCAATTGTCTCTGTGTGCGTACACTCAAGACTTTTCACAACTTTTTAACGTTGATTTACTTTTCTTACTTTATTAATTTTTAAAATATAATTTTTATAACGCACTAAATTAAGGTTTACATAATAACCAGCTTATATGACGGTTGTTCACATGTATTTTTTGTTTATAAAATAAAATGCTTGTTAAACATGCATTGTACGGTATAATAAGGAAGCGTTGTGAGGTAACGTTAGGTTAGGTGCGTTTCGAAACTTGCGTCATAGGACAAGGCCAAACCTAAGATGATTTTCCTAGATGCGGCCACCCCTCTGGATGTATGTGCACTAACTAAAAAATTCCATTGGTTCGACGAAGACAGAGATATCTCCATCTTTGTCTAACCAATGGAATTTTTTAGTTAGTGCACATAAATCCAGAGGGGTGGCCGCATCAAGGAAAATCATCTTAAGGTACTTGCACAGCTCGCTGCTGCCTGCACAGGCAGCCTCCCACCACGCTGGAAACGTACAAGAGTAAGAGAGACAGAAAATTCAAATTTGTATCTACTGATTCTCTGATTGGCTCTTGCTGGCTGCCTGTGCAGGCAGCAGCGAGCTGTGCAAGTACCTTTAAGTAGCTCGCACAAGCCCTGTCGGTGCTGTGTGTCGGGTACAAATTGTATAAGTTTGTCCTTTTCTATCTCATGTTAACGTACCCGACACACAGCACCGACAGGGCTTGTGCGAGCAACTTTAAGTTGCTCGCACAAGCCCTTTCGGTGCTGTGTGTCGGGTACAGTGCCGGATACGTTAACATGAGATAGAAAAGGACAAACTTATACAATTTGTACCCGACACACAGCACCGACAGGGCTTGTGCGAGCAACTTTATGGTACAGTCACAGCTAGGCTGCCTGCGCAGGCAGCAATTGGAGTGAAGGAGATAGACAATTAGAGTAAAAAAGAAAGAAAATATTTTTGTCCTCCTTTCTTTCATTGCTGCCTGCGCAGGCAGCCGAGCTGTGACTGTACCATTAGGACAAACCGTATGGAAGGGGAGAGAGAGAATTACGCGTTGATCTGTTCTTTCTCTCTAGTCGCAGTTTTCACATGTAGTACGGATTTCTATATCATTTTATTCACTTCTTGGTTTGACGGTTCGACCCAAGCAAAAGTAAATCATTAAAGAACAAATAAGCCAGCCAGTTAACATGTATATCATAGTTCGTTAAATTTTTTCTGAAATATATCTTACAATTAGTGAAAAATTATTTTCAAGGTGACAAAAAATTGTGTATACACAATTTAACTGAAAATGTCAGTTAAGAAAATTAACTTTGCATATGCAATTTTCGCTAACGGCGAAAAGAGAAATGTGCCCGTGTCATCTATAGAAAATTTCTTGCCGAAAAATCAGACAGATTTTATAAAAAGAAAAAAATATAAAATTTGGTCCCTTGGGAATAAAGGGCCTAATGATTGTTTACGCAATGGTTACATTCTACTATTAGGAGGTAAGTAAATATAAATGGTATCATCCTACATTTATGCTAAGTTTCTCACACGCAAAATGGCGGACGCTATCTTATTATTGGATTTTTGTGCATATGAATTATATATTTATATAATTTATACATGTATAGGTTTATATATTCAAAATAATTTTTCAATACAGTGCCGTCCAGAAATATCACAACGCCTTTTTTCATGATTAAAAAAGCTTCTCTTTTTTTTCCTGAAAGCTGGTGAAATTGTGAAAATAATGATAATGAATCGAAGATGATTCGTTAAGTTTAATGTGAGATACATAAAAAAATGTCGATTTTCCATGCTTTTCTTACTTTTAATTTCTCGGAAAATAATTAATGTTTTTTAACGTTTTTGGTCTCATTTTAACCGTTATTTAATGCAAAATTTAAATAATTTGTTGGTATTTTGATATTTATTTTTACAAAAGTATTTGAAAGCGTGAAAGTTGGATAAAAAAAATTCAAAAAATCATCGTGAGTATTAAAGTGCCAAAAATGACAATATAAAATATATACATTTAATATATATGCTTTAAAATTTTCTTGAAAATTTTTTGATTATTTATTTATTTGAATTTTAAAAGTTATTTATTATTTTGAAAATGTGCCTTTTTATTTTCCGAATTTTTTTATACCATACTTTCACGCTTTCAATTTTTTGGGAAAAATAAATATCAAAATACCAACAGATTATTTAAAATTTTCATTAAATAGCGGTTAAAATGAGATCAAGAAAGTTAAAAAAGATTAATTAGTTTTCGAGAAATTAAAAAAATAAAACAGCATGCAAAATCGACATTTTCTGAAGTTTAATTTATCTTTGTTTTTAAGTAAACTACAAGTCAGCAAAGTATGACGTGTAAACGCATGAGGCCTGGATCACTTCACGTGAAATCCCTCATAAATAAAAAGTATAATAGCTATTTTGAACAATTCATTCTGAGCACAAATGTTATTTTTTATTTTTTGCAATTAAACTTTCATAGATGTCAAAATAGTGAAACTCAAACCAGGGATTACAGTTTGTCTCTTTTTTCTCCTTAAATAAAATTTTTCTCCCCTCTTCCCCTTTTTCAGGAAATATAATTTTTATCTTATGTAAACGTGAAAATTATGATTTATTTTTTTTGATAAGTGTTTTTGTGCAAGTTTAAATTATTTTCACAAATAATAAAATTTTTTATGGGAATTCTACTATTAAACAAAAATATGAATAAAGTTCTTCTCAAGAATTAAATTAATTTCATAAATATTAAATTTCTTTTCACAAATTCAATTATTTTTAAAACTTTAATAAAATTCATTCATCACTGGATTTCAATTTTTTTAAATATAATTTTAACTGAATTCCTCGAAAAATACAACTGTTCTTAAAAATGTTATTAAAATTATTTGAAAGAATTCAATTATATTAGAAATTTTTTATAAAATTCTTTATAAGAATGCATTTTTAAGAGATATTCAATCAATTATTTATTTTTGTATTCAAATAATTATTGAATTCACATAAATTTTCTAAAAAGAATTCAATTTAAAAATAAATTTCAGTTACAATTTTACATAATAATTTAATATTAAAAGCTTTATGAATGAATTTTTAGAAATTACTAAATTTTAAAATAATTTTAAATTGAAATCATTAAAATTTTATTTGTTACAAAACTGTAGTGATATTTAAAGTTTTACTTTGAATTATTAATTTATTAATTAATTAATTTTTTTATTTATCTAAAATCTCCCTACCTTATGTCAACGATTTTTATGAAAAGACTTCTTCTCTTTTGCGTCAAAATAATATAATAGCAATTCCACGTATTTGTAATAATAACAATCATATAATTAAAGGAAAAGATCGAACAAAAAAATGTGACAAAATGAACTGTGTCTATAAACTTAAATGTAAAGATTGTAATGCGTGCTATATTGGTGAATCAAAGAGAATGTTAAAAAAGCGAATAAGCGAACATAAAAGATCTAAAACAAATGTAATTGCGAAACACAAAGACACCCTTAACCATAACTTTGACAACTTTAATATTCTTGACAATGAACCTGTTTGGCAGATGAGACTGATTTCTGAAATGATTCACGAAAATTTACAAAATAAACCATTAAATAAAAAAGATGATACAAAAAATCTTAACAAATTTTTCAAAAACTTTTTTAAAAAATTATAACATCAGATTTTTCACAAAGAATAATACAATTTCATTTATTGAATAAATTTAGTAATCATTTTGTTAATAGTATGACTATATATATGTGTATGTGTATATATGGGAATATGCTAAATGTCCATCTTCGCTATTTCTCTTCTATTTTCGTGAAAGTTCATTGACTTCCTATAACTTATATTTATTGCTTTTATATTGTTAGTTTTGTCAGTTGATCGTGGTCTGTCCAAACGTTGACCACAGACAATTTTTCTTTCAAAACTTTTGCGGTAAAGAAAATTTTAATTATTTTTTTAATATACAATTTTTGAAATTTTTATTAATTAATAAATAAAATTTTTTTAATAGTTTCTGATGAGGGCGGTCGTACCGTCGAAACGTCAAATAAAATGTAGTGTTTTTTTATTTTAACACTTTGACTTGGAAGATTGATAAATTCATACCATATATTTGTCTCAATTTTTTACCAAGTGCGGGGTCCTTTCATTAACTTTCAGGGAAGAAGTATATGAAACTCGAAATGAATCGAAACCTCGAATGAGAGTGACATGCGCATAAGTAACGCGCGGTTATTTAAAATTTAGAAAAGAAAAGAAATGTTAATTAAACAAAAAAATTAAATAAAATAAAAAATTTTTTATTAAATAAAACCAAAACGCAAGAATGTAAAATTGTTTTTATAAATTTTTAGTTTTGGAAGAATTGAATGGCATGAAAGGAAGCAAAGGAGACGGCCGCTTGCGGCCGTCGACTGCGCTAGTGTTATAACTTAACAATATTTTTTATTTTAGCTGATGAAAACGATATCAATGAACAAAAAATTTCAAAACGTTTACAAATACCAAGTCAAAGAAATTTGAGTTTTTCATCTTCATCAGAGTCTGAAAAAAAGAAGAAAAAACAGGTAAAAATATTTTAAACATTTATAATTACATTTTTTGCATACTGCTTTAAGAAACTTTTTATTTTCAATATATGTTTTAGTACTTTATTTTACCTTTTACTTTGTTCCTAAATTTTCAAACGTTCAAATAAATGAATTTATTTATGATTTATTTATTTATTCATTTATTTATGATTTACTTTTTTTACCGCCTGTTAAAAGAAAACTCAAATTTCCATCCGACGCCGCAAAAAATCACGCAAATGAAAAGATTTTTAAAAACCGATTGGAATTAATTAAAAATCGGAAACTTATTCAAGAATCTGACGACGATAATTCAGACGTAACTATTGAAAGTGTTGATTCAGTGCCGTCTCTTCCTGGTTCTAAAGGTATATGTTTTTCTGATAGGCAAATGAGTTCATGCCAATAATTTAAAAAAATGTAAAAGTAATATTTCAATTAATTTAAAAACATTATTTTTATTTTTAAATAAAATTTTTTAACAAATTGTGATTTCTACAAATATATTAATTAAGAATTTTTTACGCTGAAATATGTAATTCATAAAATTTAAAACAATTGCTAAATTAACAAATTCATCTTATAAATTTTTTATTTCACCTTTAAGTATTTTTAGTAAGGCCAAACATAGTTTCATTACTTATAAATAAATAAATTTATCAATTGATTAATTACTTTACTATCAATAGTTCTACTACATTGTTTACTATATGAAATACCTATATACACTGAGAAAAAAATGCTATTGAATCTATAGCACGCATATTCACATACGTTCAAAAGTAGATGTAAATAACTTGACACGATATATAGTTCATTTCATGGCACTGCTATTGAATCAAAACAGACAGTTTCTGTTTCAATAGCATAGCTATAAAATGAACTACATATCGCATCAAGTTAAACCTATTTGCTTTTGAATGTAGGCGCATTTGCGTGCTATAGATTTAATAGCATTTTTTTCTCAGTGTATATAGAACTGATAATAATGAAATTTTCAATATTTTACGATATGCAGGATCAAAATCAATGAAAAGGCAACGTATTATTGAGGAAACAGAAAATGAAAGTTCTGAAATAAATGATGGTAAGAATAATGAGTCTTTCGCCTTCTTCATTGTCTTTAGGTTCATGATTTTAACTTATTAATTAAAATATGTTAAAATTTTTAATGAGTCTACGTACGAATGTAAAGTAAAAAAAAGTGCACATCTAATGACAAGCTTTATTTATTTAAAAAAATTTTAAATATATACATAAATGTATATTTTAATTCTTTTTAACCTTTGAAACAATTAACGAAATAGTCAAAATATTTTACAATATTGTGTATGCTCTTCAAAAATTTAATTTTAAATTAAATATGTTTAGAAAAATAAATAATCACATTACAAAATTAATGCGTTACATCAGTATGTTTTCAGTAAATTAAACGTGAATACTTAAACACCGATTTGCGCACTAACGTTTTACAGGAAATTTAATATACAGCGCCGTCCATAAGTATCAGGTCACCCCTTTTTTATGAGTAAAAAAAAGCTTAAAACGTAGAAAATGAAAACATCAAAAAAATTTTTCTAATTTTTTCCTGAAAGCTGATGAAATTGTGAAATGAATGGCACCAAATCGAAGATGTTTCGTTAAGTTTTATACATTTATTTGATATATAAAAAAATTTCGATTTTTCACAATTTTCTTAATTTTTAAATTTCTGGGAAACTAATTAAAGTTTTTTAATGTTCTTGGTCTTTTTTTAACCGATATTTAATGCAAACTTTAAATAATGTAATGCTATTTTGATATTTATTTTTCCAAAAAAATTCAAAAAATTATCCTTAGAATTAGAGTATCCAAAATTACAATATAGAATATGTTCATTTAATAGGTACATTAAAATTTGTAAAAACTCTTTGATTATTTATTTATTTGTATTTTAAAAATTATTTATTTGTTGGAATAGTGCCTTTTTAATTTCTGAATTATTTTGATGTCGCTTTCACGACTTCAAATTTTTTTGTAAAAATAAATATCAAAATACCAGCAAATTATATAAATTTTGCATTAAATAACGATTAAAATGAGACCAAGAACGTTAAAAAACATTAATAGTAAAAAGAATAAGAAAACAATGCAAAATAGACATTTTTTTACATATCTCACATAAAACTTAACGAAACATCTTCGATTCAGTGCCATTCTTTTCATAGTTTCATCAGCTTTCAGGAAAAAAATGAGAAAAATTTTTATTGTTTACATTTTCTACGTTATAAGCTTTTTTTTTTGCTCATGAAAAAGGGGCATCCTGATACCCACGAACGGTACTGTATTTAACTTTTTTTATTACTGTTCTACTTCATGAAAATCCTATTTCGATAGATAATGTTGAAAGCAGGGACTGTCACCGAAACGAAATAAAATAAAGAAATTATTTCGTTTCGTTTCGTCATAAAGAAACATAATCAAGACTTGCAACTATTTCGATTTTCGTTTTTCAAACAAATCAAATTTTATTTTCTATCTTGTTTCAATTTTAAACTTAAATAAACCTAATTATATTTTTTTATTGATAAAGACGAAATTATTTTAAATATATACAGTTTTTATAAAAAAGAATAATCAGATTTTTTAATTAAATTTATTTTTGAATTGGGGTCAAAATAAAAGTTAAGAATAGAAAAAATATAATTCAAATATAACCTTATTCATCCTGGGATAGGACTGTTTGACTTTAAAAGATGTACAAAACTATTCAAATTTTATTGTTATATGCGGCATTTATTTATTTTTTTCAATCATTTTTAAAAGTCAATTTCTTATTTTAACTAAAACGATAAAAAATAGAACGAAAATATATAAATAAGTAAATAAATGTAAATAGAAAATAAAAGAAGAAAAGTATCATTCCTTATTATAAAAGAACTTCATCAGATGACAATAATTAAATAGATGAATTTTAATTTTTACGTAAATTAAAAAAATATTTGAATTAACTTAATTAATTTTTTTATATTTCTATTCATAAAGATTACGTATAATCAAATGCGAAGAGATTTTTTATGTTTAAAAACGAAACAAAAAACAAAACGACTTTTATTTTACCTTAAAATTGAAAATTGAAAGAACCGAAATCTTTGATTACGTTGATATACGAAAACGAAAATATTTGAAGGTTTCGCTTCGCTTTGTAAAAAAGGAAACGAAACTAGAGTTTCGTAACCGTCCCTGGTTGAGAGTCATGAATGACCCCTTTCTTCTCTCATAGATTCAGACACAATTGACCAAGTGGATGATACTCCTCCGCGATCACGATTGCGTAAACTCTCTCCTTCAAGATATACATCTTCAGGTGTTGGAAATGAAGTGCCTGACGCATCAAACAGTAGTAAGTTTTACAGTGTAATAATAATTTCTGTTTTTCAGTATAATAAAAATATTTCTGATAAAAATAAATAATTTAAAAATATAGTTTACATTCCAAAGAAGTTAAAATTCAAGGAATTACATATGGTGTAAAAGAAAATTGTTGTACACAAAATTAGTTCAAAATTAATTCATATTTAAAGAATATAATTTTATTATCTTATTTATTTATTTTTTTTGTAAAAGTTTACCTGATCCGAAGATATTTCTGAAATTTTAACTTACACGAATCACTTTATATATTTAATTACAAAATTTACACAACTATTTCTCGTAATTTAATGGTCTTGAATATGACATTTCAATTAGTGTATGTAGAATAATTAATAATTATATTTGTCAGGATTGCAGTTGACCCCGAATTCGAATGCACATAATGGAACGCCAAAAAATACTCGTCGATTGCCGACCCCGAATTCGAATGCACACAATGGAACGCCAAGAAATACTCGTCGAGGGCAGACTCCGAATTCGAATGCACACAATGGAACGCCAACAAATACTCGTCGAGGGCAGACTCCGAATTCGAATGCACACAATGGAACGCCAACAAATACTCGTCGAGGGCAGACTCCGAATTCGAATGCACACAATGGAACGCCAAGAAATACTCGTCAAGTGCAGACCCCGAATTCAAGACATACTCGTCGAGTGCATGACCCAAATCGAAATGCACACAATGGAACACCAAGAAATACTCATCGAGTGCAGACCCCGAATTCGAATGCACACAATGGAACGCCAAGAAATACTCGTCGAGTGCAGACCCCGAATTCGAATGCACACAATGGAACGCCAAGAAATACTCGTCGAGGGCAGACTCCGAATTCGAATGCACACAATGGAACGCCAAGAAATACTCGTCAAGTGCAGACCCCGAATTCAAGACATACTCGTCGAGTGCATGACCCAAATCGAAATGCACACAATGGAACACCAAGAAATACTCATCGAGTGCAGACCCCGAATTCGAATGCACACAATGGAACGCCAAGAAATACTCGTCGAGTGCAGACCCCGAATTCGAATGCACACAATGGAACGCCAAGAAATACTCGTCGAGGGCAGACTCCGAATTCGAATGCACACAATGGAACGCCAAGAAATACTCATCGAGTGCAGACCCCGAATTCAAGACATACTCGTCGAGTGCATGACCCAAATCGAAATGCACACAATGGAACACCAAGAAATTGTCGTCGAATACATGCTGTCAATCAAAACGCACACAATGCAATTGAAGGCCTACGACGTCACATCACTATCGAAAATGAAGATGTATGTATATAGTGTGCGTGAGATTATATTAAAAGCTTGACTAAATATGTAAACTTTAAATTATTTTCTGTTTATAAACTACAAAATTAATTTCCTTGCAGGTGTATATGGATGAAAATGTACATACAAACCTTGAAACATGGGAAATGATCAATCTAAGAAAAAATGATTCAAAATTTGTTAAGGATATGGCAGTTGTTATCTGGAAAAAGGAAGTACTTCAAACAAAGTGTTTGAATCCACAAAGAGCCAATAGAAATGTTACTGAGGCAGAAGTTAGGCAAGCAGTGACACCATCAAAATACCAATTATTAAAAGGTATCTATATATTCTCGATACAATATTAAATTAAAAATTAAACTAAGCGACTCCGCAAGAAATTAACCTCTATTCGGAACAATTTCACCAATTCACTTGAAACTTATTATAATTATTACTATACAATTTAAGAAAATTGTAAAAGAAATAGTCTTTACTTCTTTTCGGCACTTCGAAACCACCAGTAATTGTTATAGAATACACTGATACACCTTAAACAATATAAATTTATATGACATGAAATTTAACATTTCCCATGTTACACTGCATTTGTAATTTTGTAATTATATTCATTTCAGATTTGCTGCACGATAAATTAACCAGATTAGGCGTAAAAGGCTCCAGTAGGTTAAGACGAGTTAATAAAGTATGGAGATATTTATCACAAAAAATTTATTACGAACATTCTGTCTTTAAAAAATCACAAATTTCTTAAACGGTGACCTCTTACTATTTTTTGTTTACGATTGTTCTAACAATTTCTTAACTATTAGTTACCTGCAACTTGCATGGCACGTTTTGAAGGCTTTTTTAGTCATTGAATTTTTCAAAAGTTTATGAAAAATTAAAAAAAAAGAATATTTAAAAAATCACAAATTTCTTAAACGGTGACCTCTTACTATTTTTTGTTTACGATTTTTCTAACAATTTCTTAACTATTAGTTCTTTTCAACACAATATATATTTTTGTTAAGCAATACCTGCAACTTGCATGGCACGTTTTGCAGGCTTTTTTAGTCATTGAATTTTTCAAAAGTTCATGAAAAATTAAAAAAAAAGAATATTTAAACATTCTAAAACATATTGTGTAACGTATTTAACTTTGTAATAAAATTGTTAATTATTGTATATGCTGCTTTTTTATTTTACAATATAAAGTGTTTAAAAACTGTTTTTCACTTTCCAGATGGAAAGAATTCTTGAAAAACTTCGGAAACCACAAATAAAATGAAAACAAATTTAAAAAAAATTGGCGTAAAAATTGACGTAAAAAATGACGTAATTTTTTATCCCAAAAAATTACGTCATTTTTTACGTCATTTTTTACAATAGGGTGGGCCAAAGTAGAGGTCTACAATTTGTAAGGTTTTGCGGTACCTTATGTAGAGCCGCTCCTGACAGTCAAAAATCAAAACACAGTGGACATACCCAGTAGACTAATGTCATGGAATTAAAAAAATTATAAAAAAAACAAACAGGCGTCCCTTTAAAATCAAAATTTAAAAAAATCACTCTTTTGTACACTTTTTGGCTATAAAAAAATAGAAAAAATTTAATTTTTAAAACTTTGATAATTAGTCCACTGAAGAATATGTTTTTTAACAAGATGCAAAAAAGAAAAGCTTAAAATCTTGTTTCGATTTTTTGCTACAGGGGTTACCGTTTTTAAAAGCGCTGTTTTGAGAAAAACGAGCTTAATGTTTATGTTTACATCTTTATGTTCTAGTTTTTGTGCACGGAGAGAAAAATCTGCCTTTTATAGTATAGAAAGGTTTACATTTAATGCACAGAAATTTTCTATGCTATATAGACATGAAATTTGAGTAATTATAGTACAATCGTATGTCTTTTTAGCATGAAACTTGTCTATGCTAAAAAAGTTTGTCATATAGCCTCTTATTACATACTTATTATACTTTTAATCCAACGGCGCCATGCGAAGATCGCACATAACATCATCCTACTATGTTTGCATAAGTTCTATGCTTTTTCGGGGATAGACTCTTGCAACTGGCGATTAGGCATTTGTGTGAGTATTCACACAGTTACTTCCAATTCAGTAAAGGTGGGCGTGGCCTAATCGCCAGTTGCAAGAGTCTATCCCCGAAAAAGCATAGAACTTATGCAAACATAGTAGGATGATGTTATGTGCGATCTTCGCATGGCGTTGTTGCTATTAAACTACATGTTTCGTACTATAGAAGCATATATACTATGCTTTTTTAGTAAGGACAAATACTATCCTAAAAATTCTCAAATCTTTGCTCTATTAGTATGAAAAGTTTAAAGAAAAATAGCAGCAATCTATTTCATACTATAAAAGGCAGATTTTTCTCTCCGTGTGTACATGCAGGTATATATTCGTGTATAACTTTTTTAAAATGCGAATTTTTTCATAACATTTTACACGTGTTTTTTTGATATTATAGAGATTTAAAAAATCGACAAAATTTTTTTTTCAAACGCAAGTACGCCTTAAGATTAAATTCATTCCTTCACATAGCTGAAAATATCGTCCCAGTCGCTCCTTGAAAATAAATTACAAAAATTCTATTTACCTATTTGGACGCCCCCTGTCGATAAACTATTTATTCGGTGTCGCTAAATCCAAATTTGAGGTCAGATTTAAAATATTTAAAATGGCGGACTCAATATGGCGGATAAAATTAAAATTGATTCAATTCGTTTAAAATTCGGTATTTCTATAAGAATTGTAGAGAAATTCAAGACAACTTCCTAAACTCACTACAGAAAGTCTTGAACTTGTTTAAGAATAAATTATTACGTTCGCGAGAAAAAAAAATTTACTCTTTGAGGACTTGATCCCACGACCTCGAGAGTCCAAAACCTCCGCTTTACATCTTTCAGCTTCTTTAGAAGCTTATGGTATTATGCATTGGAAACATATTTGATGCAACCAATCCCTGCCTAGTGCTTGGTTACTGTACAATTATTTTTGTATTTTTCTGTAAATTTTGCAGAATTTTTCTCGCGTCCTCAGTTCCTGAACAAATTCAGGAATGATTCTTGAACAAAGTTTTTCCGTGTAATTCATATTTAGACCAAAACTATTTTTTTCTACATTTCATGCATATTTTAAAAATAAATTTTGTATAATATCCCATTTTTAAATTTAATTATTTCTATTACAAAAAGTATTTAAAACTTAACATAATCCTGAAATTTATTTAACTAACATTCATTTCACGAATTGTTTCGATGGTTAAGATAATTTTTGCTTGGCGTGATTTTTTGCATCGAAGATGTTTTTGTTGGGATTTCAAAACTTTTTGTAAGTATCATTTAATGCCATGATTGAGTAATGAATCAGCTACGAAGCATATCTCTATCAGATCTATATTCTTATGAATTTCATATTTAAACAGTCGGATCATGTCCCGCGTACAACATTTTAATAAGTTAAATTAAATAAAAAATAAATGAAATAAGTTAATAAAGAAAATAAAAAATATATGTTTAAACAAACATAATAGTATCAAAGAATATAAAAAATTACTGGAAACAGTTACAAACAGAACTACCATAAAAAATTAAAAACTTTAAAAAGTTTTTGAGTGTATAAAGTATCCACAATTATATATCGACGATTCAACATAATTGATATTATTGTTAAGTTTCATGCGAATCTGTAAAGAATTATGAGCTCCACGTCTACCTAAAAGTAAAGCAAAAAATTTTTTCATACAAAATTGGAAATTTTTAAAAAATTTTGAGTGTATTGAAATTTCCTGAAATGTATATCAAGATTATAACCTACTTAATATTATTTGTAAGTTTCATGCAAATCCGTTAAACTGTGTAGGCAGCAAGCGTGGCTAAAAATAAAAAAATTTTGAGCTTTCATAATTCTTTGGGAATCCTCCCATTTTCACAACATAAATTATTTTATTTTTACATTTTTTACCCAACCAAAAAAGTTTGAACGCAATCGGTAAAGAACTTTTCGAAATATTTAATTTTGCTTTAAAAATGCTAATTTTTGAGAAAATATATTCGCGGAAAATTTTTTTCTTACTTGGCGTCGATTTGCTGCCGCGAATCTTGACTATTGCATTAAAACTTTATAAAATGTAAATAAAATGTCAGAGAAGAAAAGGAATAAATGTAAAAATGTTCGAAAACTTAATAAATTAATGTATTTTTGTAATAAAAAATTGTTTACAAAAAATTTGTAGTTATTTATTAAAAAGTGAAAAAAAATGTTTTAAAATAATGTTCCTGTAAATAAATTTTTAAAAATGTCTTTTAGATCATATACATTTTCCTGTACAAGTTCTTTTCCATGAAATTGTACAATTTCTGATAAAATTTCTTGTACAAGATATTTTACAAGATCTTGTACAAGAACTTGTACGAGTATAATTTTTCTCTTCTTAAAGTACATGTTCTTGTAGAATTTCTTGTATGAGATCTTGTACTAGAACTTGTACACGATATCAAACTACATAAATCCTGTACAAGATCTCGTACAATTTATGGAACAACTTTTTTCCCCTCTTTGATAGGAACATGTGAACATGTACAAGAACTTGTACTGGAACTTCTGTTGAAGCAATGGTGGACTAAAAATCTTGTACAGTTTCCCGTACAGGATTTTTTTTCTTGTACAATATATTGCACAAGATCATGTACGAGATCTTGTTTCAATTTGGTATGCGAGAAATGGTACAAGTTCTGCTGCTGAACATGTACATTTTCTTGTACAAGATCTTGTACAGGGATTTTCAGTAGGGTAGCGATTGATTTGGGTATTAAACAGGGTGAAATGAGAATAGTAAGAAAATTATTAGAATTTTTGTCACTGAAAGTAGTAACCGAAACTAAACAATTTTTATAAGTCAACCATTAAATGCATACTTTGAGTACCATAATGTTTCATTTCCTTCTATCAGAATTTTGGTAACTAGCGATTATTAAATTAATTAACAGTAAGTATTATTGAGAAGAAATATAACGTATTAAGAAAATTTGTCTCATGGAAAGTGGTAGCAGTCTATAAACAATTTGCTTATTCAACAAGTAAATGCATATTTTGAGTACCATCAATGTTTCTTTTCCTTCTGTCAGAATTTCAGTAACTGGCTATTGATTAGGGAATTTAACAGGGTAAAATGATTTTGGATAGAAGATTATTAGAATTTTTGTTACTAGAAGTAGTAGCCGAATATAAACAATTTATATATGTCAACAATTAAATGCATCCTTTGGGTACCACCACTTTTTCTTTTGCTTTTGTCAGAATTTCAGTTTCTGGCTATTGATTCGGGTTATAAACAGGGTGAAATGAATTTAATGTATTAAGAAAATTTTTCTCATGGAAAGTGGTAGCAGTCTATAATCAATTTGCTTATTCAAGAAGTAAATGCATACTTTGTGTACCATCAATGTTTCCTTTCCTTCTGTCAGAATTTCAGTAACTGGCTATTGATTAGTGTATTAAACAGGGTGAAATGAATATGATAAGAAAATTTTTAAAATTTCTGTTACTGAAAGTAGTAACCGTATATAATCAATTTTTATAAGTCAATCATTAAATGCATACTTTGAGTACTATAATGTTTCATTTCCTTCTATCTGAATTTTGGTAACTAGCGATTATTAAATTAATTAACAGTAAGTAATAATGAGAAGGATTATAACGTATTATGAATTTAAGCGGTTTAACATAAAAGACTTGTGAAAAAAGGAGAATAAGATAGTTAATGTAAAATTAACACTGAATTTATTAGCTTATTTGAGATAAAACAGGTAAAGCGATTTTTACAGAGCGGTTGTACATGATGCGTACGAAAGACAATCAGAATATATATTATGCGCAGATACCACTGCATACGACGCACTTAAGTTGTCCCTCTGCGGGCAAACTAAGGAATCATCCTTGATTTAAAAAAAATCCGCGAAATAAAATTTAAAATAAAAGTAAATTAAATGCGATGAAATCGTAAACATACCGCCCACCTTGCGAGCTTATTTTTAAGATTGCAATGGTCACAATAGAACAAAAGGTACGAACTTAAAACAACATCGTTAATTTTCAAATTAACTCGCTCAGACAACCACTTTGTTCGCTGTTGCAGTGACTGTAAATAATCTCTGGACCATGAGCGCCAAAACTGTTCTAAGACACGTTGATAAAACTGCCAACGCGACAAGTGGTTCTCAGGTAGATCCAGAACAGATATCGCAGGTACAGTTTTTAACGCAGATCCGATTAAAAAATGTCCAGGAGTTAATGCTTCGCAACTCTCTGGATCTTCGTTTAGTTGATCAATAGGTCGAGAATTTAAGCAGCATTCGATTTGACAAAGTAAAGTCGTTAATTCTTCGGAAGTCGGAGGAGCGTTTGACAATAATCTACGCAAATGAAATTTTACATTTTTCACGCCAGCTTCCCACAGACCTCCAAAATGCGGCGCAGACGGAGGCATGAAGTGACACGTGATTCCGTCTGAGGCCATGTGAGAAGCAATCGTCGGATCTTTCATAATGAACTTAAATGTATGTGACAATTCGCGATGAGCACCGCAAAAATTTGTGCCATTGTCACTATAAATATCTGTTGGTAAACCCCGATGTGAGGTAAAGCGTCTCAATGCTGCGAGAAAAGCAACTGACGTATAATCGTCAACAAGCTCCAAATGTATGGCTTTAACAGAAAAACAAACAAAAACAGCGATCCAAGCCTTATGTGACTTGGCTCCGCGACCCGAACTAGAGCGGACCAAAAATAGACCCGCGTAATCAATTCCGGTATGAGAGAAAGGACGAGAAGGAGATATTCTAGCACTAGGTAAATCTCCCATAAGTTGGTTTTCAACACGCGCCTTGTCTCTCACGCAAGTGACACATTTCCTGATAATTCCTTTAATGAGATTTCGCGCACCAATAATCCAATATTGAGTTCGAGCCATATAAAGAGTCAACTGAACTCCCCCGTGTAATAAATTTTTGTGCAATTGTGTCAAAATTAAAAAGGAAATCGGATGATTAGGTAGAATAGCTGGTGGGTTTTTGTAAGTCAATAACTTGGACTGGCGTAGTCGTCCGCCCAATCTAAGGATATCTTTGTCATCGAGAAAGGGTGAGAACTTTTGTATGCGAGAACTTGAAGGAATTGGTTTTCCTTCCTTAAGACACTGAATTTCGTGAGCAAAAGAATTTTCTTGAACGTATTTAACCCAAAATAAAGCGGCATTGTTGATTTCGGTAGCCGTCACTTGATTCGAAAACAAAATTTGGCGTTTAAAGGCTTGAATAGCTCGTAAAATGTGAGCAGTCACACGCAATAAATGTGCCCAAGATGAATAGTTAGACATCAGTTGTGATTGCCAATCAGGTTCGAGGTTATTGTTGATCAGATGAGAAACTATACGAGACTCTTCGGTAGTTTCCAGACCACAATTTCATCGAGGCCATGTCTCCGGTGAATCTCGCAGCCAAGTGGGACCCTCCCACCAAAGGGAAAAGGTTGACAAGTCCTCCGCTGAGAGGCCACGTGAGGCACAATCTGGGAACAATTGTAGAGTCTGTCCAGCAAAAAACTTGAGAATTCATTAAACCGAGAGAATCAATAACAAAATGAATTAATTTAGACAAAAGGCTTGCGGCACATAATTCGAGTCGTGGGTCCGGAAGGTTGACGGGCCCAGGTATAACCGCAGGTCCGGAGTTCTATTAGGCGTGATGAATCTCCCAATAATGAGTCTCTTCCAAATAAAGGAAGAATAGATAATGGCCCAATGTAATAAGAAGTAATGATCCTCGTTTAATGTAGAGGGTTTTGACACTTGATTTTCACTTTCGTATAAGAGAATTATAAACTTGAACTAGAAGACGTCGACTGGTACCAAGAATGAGGTTGATGTTATACGTATGAAGATGATTTGAGAACTGATCTCTCCATGAAAATGTAGTCCTTTTATACTGAGTTTTCGTAAGAGAATAGATAAATTTTATTAGTCGTACTATATATTTTTCACCCTTATTTTGGAAGCCAAAGTTGAGTCCTTCTCTCTCAGTTGAACGTAAAAAAGGGAGGTGTGAACCATTCTAATACAAGATAGAAAGAGCACAACTACGGTTATTCGCAGCTGTACAAGAGCGTTTATGGTCTTCTAATGTAGTGATACCACAGGGGTTCGTCGCATAGGAAAATTGGAAAGAGAGCATTTATTACATCGTCTGATTTTAGCACATAGGGAAAATTAGAAAGAGATCATTTTGTTTTGTGGGGGTGTGAGCTCTTCTAGTGTCATAAAAGATTTCTCGCTTCTATTTGTATGTTTTAGAAATACAGTATATAGACGTAGAAGGATACAAAACGCAGGGGTCTTTTTATATATAAAAGAACGATGTTTAGTTGCGCAACAAAAGGGCGGAAATTGAACATTTAAGAGAAAAGTATTTAGATGCGTAACAAAAACACGGGTGTTTGTCGCAGAGACATACAATTCGGTATTGATTAAAAGAATTCTTATAATTATGAATGTAAAAGTTACGGTGACGTGACACGTTATAAGCAGCACAATGTATCAAGAGATAATTGAGGAACGTCACTCACAAGAACGCTGTATTACTTTACAGTTTTGTTTTGATGGTGTTAAAGTAGGCAAATCTTCCTCTGTATCAATGTGGCCTGGGCAAATAACTATAAACGAATTGCCTTATCAATCAAGGAAAGACAATATAATTTTATGTTCTTTATGGTATGGAACAGAAAACCCCAATATAATGTTTATTTGTCATTATTTGTAGATCAGCTTACAGAACTTCACGAAAATGGCTTCACTTGTGAAACTCCGGAAGGAATTCAAACCATAAAAGTTCATACATTTTTATCAACTGTTGATTCAGTTGCACGACCTTTGCTTCAAAATATTAAACAATATAATGGCGAGTATGGTTGTTCTTTTTGCCTCCATAAAGGTACAAGAATTGCTGTTGGTAAAGGATTTGCACGTATTTATAAAGGATCACCTGCAGTTAACCGTACAGAGAAGCAACATTACAATGCTTGCAAAAAAGCAGCAATAAAAGGAAAACCATTTCAAGGAGTAAAAGATTTTTCCACGTTAATGCTATTACCTTTATTCAACATCATTTCTTCTTTTGTTCCAGACTACTTGCACTGTGTACTCTTAGGCGTGGTTAAAACAATGGTTAACGCTTTATTAGATTCAAAAAATAATGAAAAAAATTGGTATCTTGGCAGAAAAATAGATTTAATAGATGATGTACTACAAAATATTAAACCGCCTTCTGAGATAACAAGAACACCTAGATCTTTACATGATAGAGCTATTTGGAAAGCCTCAGAGTGGAAAAATTTTTTACTTTACTATTCTTTGCCATGTTTTAAACGATATCTTCCGGAAATTTATTTTAAACATTGGTTCTTGTTAGTTTTAAGCATGAACATTTTTTTAAAAAAGAAAATAAATGATACAGATTTTGTAACAGCTGAAAGTGCATTAAGGGAATATGTTTCAAAAGTACAGAATTTATACGGTGAAGAGTATATGAAGTTTAATATGCATTTACTGTATCACATTCCACAATCTGTATTGAACCATGGTGCTTTGTGGGCAACGTCCACCTTTCCATTTGAACATTATAATGGAATTCTAGCGAAATTATTTAAAAGTTCCCAAGCAATACCTTTAGAAATTTCTAAATCATACTTGCGTTTAAAAAAAATTCAAAAAGCTGGACACGTTTTTTCAAACAGAGAATGTTCTTTAACAGGTAAGCAATTATTTAATAGAATATTAGGAAATTTAAAAACTAAGCATTGTATTGAATATGGACCATTTCTTAGAGTTTTTGGTTTACCCGTGGACATTAATTTATCATTGGTGCAAAAAGTGTGCATTGAAACATTAATAGAAAAACCTGTTGCAACATTATCACAAAAATATGACCGATTTATATATAAAAATAACTTATACCACTCATGTGATTATTCAAGAAATTACAAAAGAAATAATAGTACTATTCAAACAATTGATGGAAAATTTATTTCAATAATTGGTATTTTTAACGTATTCTCTGGAGAAGATAACTATGTTATACTAGGAAAAATATATAAACAAGTAGAACGTATGGAAGTTTGTCAAAGTGGTTTCTTTTCATCTGCCAAATTTTGTCATGTCGTCGAATTGCATGAGGAAATTGTAGCTCTTCGTCCTAACATGATTTCTTCTAAATGTGTTATTATACCTTTGGACACAAATAGATTTTATGTTTTTTTATTAGTAAATGATCTCGAGCGTGATTAGAATTAAAATAATTTTTTTATTTAAATATAATTTAACATAATTTGTACGTATCACAGAAAAAATCGATTTCATTAAAATGAAAGGGTAAGGGTAAGTGCAACATGTAAAATGTAAACAAACATGAAAATGTAAGAACACGTGTAAGAAATTAATTGTAATTGTTATTTCGTTTACTCATGTTTTTAAGTATAATATTCAATAATTTAAAATATTTTAAAATTTCACAAACAATTTTTATTTAAATAATTTCTTGCGATTGCTCAATTTAAACAGTGAGACATTAAACATTAGGACAGACAAAAATTTAAGTTTATGAAACGTGAATTTTGGCAACACTGATTATAAGTTGTGTCAGCTATACGCTTGCGCATTTATACTCACAGCGACTAAAAATGTCCTTTTTTATGCTAAAAAACAATTTAAAAAATTCAAAATTTATAGGAATAATTATTACAATTATTGTTCGACATCATTTAAAAAGTAACACTTGATAAAAGAACGACTATTCAAATTTGTTAACGTTACTTAATGCAAAAAATATTATTCGGGTCTTAATAATGGGTGTCCCACTGTTAAACACAAACCTTCAAAACAATAAAAATGTATCAAGTTTTAAAAACTTCAAATTTTTTATTTAATCACAATATAATCTTAAAAGAATATGTGCATTGTGTAGAAAAGAGTTCAAACTTTATGGTAATACCAAAAGGTGTTCAAAAATATATAAAATTGACATATTAATATGTCTTTGAAAAGAAAATGTCCCACTGTTTGTAACTCTCCCCTACATTAATCGATTCGTTTTCATGCCAGGAATATAATTTTGACAAGAATTAATAAAAATTTCTAAAAATTTATTTCAAAAAATACAAAAAAATATTATTTTCAAAATTCAAAAAATGATTTAATCTATAGATTTCAGTAAAGTATGAACTTTATATAGGGGGTAAAATTCCTGTAGCGGACTAAGTGAAAAAAAGTTGAACGGATCGGACTGTAACTTGCACATAGTTTACCCCTAGAGGTAGGTAATTTAACCACGAAGTACTGTTAGGTTTTTTCAAAAACTGTCGGAGAGGGGGGGGTTGAATTTTTTTGAACAATTTAAACTGTAAATTTTTGAAGACTTGTAACTTTTAAACAGAAAGAAGAAAAAACAAGTTGTAAATTCAGATGTTCATTACATGAACATTTTGTTTCCTCTTTACAATCAGCAAAAAAATTTGCTTCCTCGTGGAGAAAGCATTAACATTGAAATAAACATACAAAAATAATATAATAATATAACACAGAAAAAAAATGTACTCAAAATGAGTACGAAATCATACTCATTTTGATATGCAGCAAAAATGATAACGCTCTTATTCATTTTGAGTTTTCAGTGAAAAAATATCAAAATGAACAACGTCAGTTTCATTTTGAGTAAATGTTTAACTATGAATTATAGATAAGTAACAAATGATTATTTAATTTAAAATAGTACTAAAACAATTGTTTTTCATAAATAAACACTTTTAAACTAAAAAGGCTTTAATTCTTAAAGTCAATTTATTATTATTTATAAAATAAAATATATCAAGTTTTAGGTTAAGAAACATATGAAATGACTGGCAGTAATACCAACTGCGTTAACATGAAGTAGAGAAAGAAAGCGCTATTGTCAAAAAACCAAAGGTAATGGCGCCTTATTTAAAAAATTTAAAAGTAAAATATTGTTTACGAAACAAAATGATATTGTGTTAAATTTTTTTCACATTAATTAATAAATAAAAAAAATTATCTTTAAAAATTTTAACAAATAAATTTTAATTCTTAAAATCACTGTTTTGTGATCAATAAACTAATAAAAAATTATAAATTAAATATATGTGATTGATGTAGTTTTTCATTGGATCTATAATTTTTAGTAGAAGTTTTTCTTTTTTTATTTGAAAAAAATCCATCGTCAATGGAGGAAAAGCTTTGCTTTTTTTGTAATAAACGAAATGATTATTTTAAAATATTATAATATTATAAAATTGAGTTTTTATTATTTAAAAATTCTTATGTATAATATATTTAAAATAAAAATAAATTTATATTATTATATAATTAAATTAACTCATAATTATTAATATTATTAATATAATATTATAATATGAATCATAATAATAATAATAATTATTATTATTATTATGAACAACTTTAATAATAATGTGATAAAAATTTTTTTCGATAGAAAATAAAAACTTTAATAATATTTTGAATATCACAGTTAGTACCAACATAATAGTGGTAAACAATTTTATCTAGCATAACCTGACATTTGATACTAACCAGTTTCATTTTGAGTAACGTGAAGTTTGCCGTTTACTCATTTTGATAATTTACTCAAAATGATAAGCAGCAAAAATGAGTACAGTTTTTTTCTGTGAAACATTTGAGTTAAATTTAAAGAATTAATGGAAGTTAAAAAATCAAAAATTCACATTTTAGCTGAAATTTCTAAAAATTAATGAAAAAAATATACAATTTACAATTATTTACAATTATATTGATTCGTTGGATGCGGAATTACGTCAGCTTTCAATGGGTACCTTCAGGATTGCAATAACTTTATTTATTTGTTAAATATTTCATTTTTTATTAACATTAATTAATTAATTAATATCTCGAAAATAACAAAAAAGAACATCTCTATTTTTTTGTCGTGAAAATACACATTTTTAGCTTTCAAAAAAAAAATAAATAAAAAAAATAAAAAGGACCGAACTTAAAAAAAAATTTGAAAAAGGTTTAATTTTCAAAAAAAGGGTCAAAATTGGAATTAAAATCAAAATTTGTTTTAAAAAATAATTTTACTTTTTTTTCGTTTTTTTTTATTTTTTAAAATAAAAAGTATTTTAATATGCTTTTCTATGAGTTTACTAAAAAATCCTAGTACCAAAAACACTAATTATTTCAAAAAATAAAAAAAAAGAAAAAAAACGAAAATTTTTTTAAAATAAATTATATAAGGGTGATTCTCCGCGTAGCGCACAACTTGCTTTTTTCATGTTGTGAATTAAATAATAAAGGATAAATAAAGTGTAGTTATATTACTTCAGTCTATATATATGTAAAACATATGAAACTAATTAAAAATAAATGATAATTTTCTCAAAAAAAAAATTATTAACGCCAGTTCCATCGGTTCCACCGACCCCAGTGTCTCATCCCGCCACAGAATTTCCACCGTCACTAGTGCAAGTTTAATGCACAATTAAACAAACGAAATTAAAAATATTTATTATAAACTATAATAGCTCCGGTAAGTTTACTATAACTTAACAAATAAATTTTTATAAATTTCCATAAATTACCGCATAAATTTTCATAAATTACCAAAATAAAATTTTTAATTGTCGTTCGCGCTATATATATTTTTGTAAATTACGGCGAAAATTTTCATAAATTACCGAAATTAAAATTTTTAATTGCGATTTATGCTTTACATATTTTTATGAATTATATAGCCAAAATTTCTATAAATTATCGTATAAATTTCTATAAATTACCGCATAAATTTCCATAAATATGTATTGATATTTATCATTCCGATAAAAAAATATTTTTAAAGTTTCAGACACCAAATAGTGCACTACGCGGAGATTAACCATAAACAAAAGAATAAAAAAAAAGTTTTTTAAATCCCGCCTAAATTAAAAAAAATTTAATTTTTTTTATAAAAAATCGCTGTTTTTATAATAATTCAAATTTTTTTCACTAACATATTTTGAAAGTCGATGAAAAACTAAAACTTTTTTGTATCTTGGTCATAATTCAATATTTTCTGACAATATTAAGCATATGAATAAAGGAATGAATCACGAATGAGAAAAAAAGTAGTTAATAATTTTTCAAATTAAACAACTTTCTCGAAAAACCAGTTGCATTTTATTTTATTTATATAAAATTTAATTCACAGAATATTCTCACTCGCAGTCTCATAATGACTTTAAAAACAGTATCCAGAGAATATCTTCTTGACATCCAGAAGATATACTGAGAATATCCTGAAAATATGTGTGGGATATCCTGACGATATCTATGGGATATCCTGATGATATCTGTGGGATATCCTGACGATATCTATGGGATATCTGGAGGACATTTATGAAAGTCTATAGAGATATCCAGAAGATATCCTGTGGATATTCTCAGATATCCATGGGACATCCAAAGAATATCCAAACCGCCGATTTTTTGGATATCCTTAAGAGATCCTTTTTGATATCCATAGGACATCCCTAGGATATCTGCGGGATATTATCAATATATCCTAAGATATCTTGATTTATTAGGGCCAATAGTAATTTGCAAAAACTTCGGTCAAATAAAGTATCGGTGAAATAGAAATTCTCTGTATTAAAAAATTAGCTAAGAAGAATTTATGTTAAATGACAATTATATTAAATAAAAATTAGATTGTATAGAAATTTTTTGAATAAAACATTTGTTAAATAAGAATTTTGTTATATAGAAATATTTAACCTTGTTTTAAGTAAAATTATTACTTACATTTGAAATGATCGTTGGTTTCTCGGAAGACATGGTTTTTAATTCTTCTTGATGATATACACGCACAAATATAATAAATTTCACTTAAAATTGAGAAATAACTTTTTATTTGTAATCACAGTCACCAGAAAAATATTAAGAATTATAGCAAAAGACAATTCTCGATATTTTTACCACTACCGGTTACTTAAGTGTAAAGGTGTAGACTGTCACCATCAGCCGTAATACCAAATCATACCGGTACCTATACCTGAAAACCTATAGGGATACTTTACTGAAGTACAGTAAGTAAAGGGTGGGTCAGCATAAAAATGTTCCTCTTCCATCCTGTATATACCTCTTCAGTCCGCAATTTCTTTTCTACACTTAAAGAACTCTCATATCAGCTATGAAAATATGTATAATTTTTTCTAGCTAAAACAATAAGAAATTTTTTAATCAGATGCATCTGATAATTTCAACTAGAACTTTTTTCAGTGTATGAATGGTTATTAAAATGACTAGTATACTTTAAATGTTATCAGTAAATTAAAGAAATTAATCTTGTTAAACTGAAAAAGTGCATTTTGAAGAATTGTCTACGAGCTCATCGAGAAGGTAATTGTTGTTTTCTAAAAATTTTATCATCACGAATTTTCATTTAACATAATAGACATTTTAAAGAATTTTTATTGGGTAGAATTTCATTGCATAGAATTTTCTTTCAGATGAATTTTCATTTGTTCGAATTATTATTTGATATACCTTAAATATAACCGATTTTTCCTACTATAGAATTTTTACTTAACCGAAAAATCATTTAACACAATTTCTAATTGATAGAATTTTAATTTGTCCGAAATTGGAAATGGCCAAACAACCCTAATAACACAAGATTCCTTGAGATATATTGATAATATCCCGCAGATATCCTAGGGATGTCCTATGTATATCAAAAGGATCTCTTAAGGATATCCCAACAATTGGCGGATATGCCGATATCGATGGATATCTGAGGATATCCACAGGATATCTTCTGGATATCTATAGACTTTCATAAATGTCCTCTAGATATCCCACAGATATCATCAGGATATCCCATGGATATCGTCAGGATATCCCACAGATATTGTCAGGATATTCTCAGTATATCTTCTGGATGTCAAGAAGATGATTATTATTTAAAAACTTTGAAAAATGCGTTTCAAATCTTCATTTAAAATAAATTAGAAGCTTATAAGATTTTTGTTTTTATTATATTATTATTCATTATATTAGCTGAACAATTTTAACCTTTAAAAATATATGTTGAGATATTGAATATCCCGTGAATATCCTAAGAATATCCCACGGCCATCCTAAGGATATCCCATGGATATCCTGCGATATAATATCCAATAGATATTTTGTGGCTGTCTTAGGGATATCCTGTGGATGTCCTGTTGATGTCCCACAGACCGGCGGTATGGATATCCTAGGGATATCCCAAGATATCCTGGGGACCATTCTAGGATATCGACCATTGATATGGATATCCTATGGATATCCTAGGGATATCCTTTTGTTATGAGGGAAACAATCGACAGAACGATTTGGGCGCAATTTTTAAAATCAAATCAAAAATTATTGATAAAATTGTGATTGGTTATTGTTAAAAATCACGACGAAATCTTTCTGTTGATTGTTCGGACATTTGCAATTTCGGACAAATGAAATTTCTATTAATTAAAATTTCTGTTACACTGTAAACTGGATGGTATCATTTTGGAATGCAACGTTTTGATTCAATATAAGGTATCAAATTGATACGAATATTTGGTAAGTTCACAATAATTTGAAAAATTTACGCACGCTTATGAAGAAGCACTTTAAGTCGGTTCTACAATCCATGGTACGCGACGCGAACGTGAACGCGACGTGCTGACGTCACCCATTTGATTAACATTGTGACGTCAGCACGTCGCGTTCACGTACACGTTCATTGTAGAGCCGACTTTACACATACTTTTCGATGCGTAAACTTCAACTTTAGAGGTTAACGTTGTAAAAAAATAATTATTCAATTTTTTGAAATTTCATTTAAAAAAAAACAAAAAATAGTGAGAGTGAAAAAGACAGTGATATGTACTATCTCATGTTTTTCTGCTTTCTGTTTTACGTTTAACGTCAACGCACAAGTAATTTTCGATCGAGATACATGAGACATAAAAGGACAACATATTTGTTTTCTTTTCTATATTATAGGTTGCTTCGACAACGCAGAAAGCGTCAAACTGAAAATCATGAAAGTGACAGTAATATATATATTATATATATCAACATCTCTTGTACTAATGCCTTGTTTTTTTCACTGTTTTCTCAAAAAATATTTATTACTATAGGTTTACGATTTTAAAGGATTAGGAAATTTTCATATTAAAAAGAATAAAAATTTTAATTTTTTAGGGTTTCGTGGCCCATGGCCGAAAGCCTTATAGTTTCACTTTGGCGTCCGTCTGTCCGTAGTATATTTTGGGGCACCACAGCTCCCAAAATCAAATTTTAGGGCACAGATCCCAAATTAAAATTTTGGGGCCCCACAGATCCCAAATTAAACTTTTGGGGCACCACAGATCCCAAATTCGAATTTTTGGGCCCCACAGATCCCAAATTCGAATTTTGGGGCACCACAGATCCCAAATTCAAATTTTAGGGCACCTTAGCTCCCAAATTCAAATTTTGGGGCCCCACAGATCCCAAATCTCCATTTACTGAATGGACATTTTCCCGAATGGACATTACATGAATGGACATTACATGTCCCATTAGTTAACATGCCCCTACAATTGACATGTCCCAGTAGTTGACCTGTCTCAGTAATTGACATGTCCCAATAGTTGACATGTCCAAGAGTTGACATGTCTTAATAGTGGACATTATCGAATGGACATTTTACCTAATGTTTTAGGTAAATTTATAAAATAAATTTTGTTATTTATTTTTAAATTATTTATTTTTGATTTTTTTTTTTAATTAAAATTTAAAGCGCCATGAAACCCTAGATGTAGGCGCAATTGCGCCTAGTTCTTTTCCTATTTTTTTTACAAAATGTCATTTTTAAGGAAAAGGAATTTTTAATGAAAATTTACAATATATCAAACATTGTAATTTTTTTATTTTATGAAATAAATTTACTTACAGTGTTATTTTAGGCTTAAACAATTTTTTAATAAAAACAAAATATAATATTTTGCATCATATACATTTATTTTTACATTTTTACATCAATATTTGGCATGTAATTAAATAATACTTTTTTATTATGCATTAAAATATAAATGTTTAATATCTGTGACGAGTCGCGAAGAAAAGAGCCTAAGAGGCAAATCACTTTAAGTTATTTTTGAGTTAGTTTTACATTGTTTAAACGTTTTTTCTTAATTTTATAACAGTAAAATCAGTTTTTAGTAAATATTTTGAACATATTGAAGAATTAAACATTAATTGTTTATGATGAGAATTGATTCACTTTGTACATTTTCAATTCAAAAATTGCAAACATAACCTGACATTTTTGGACTCTTAGGTCCCTTTCTTCGTGACACGTCCCTTTTTATGCTTATAGCATAAAAATAATAGAAAAAACGAAAAAAATAAAATAAAAAACGAAAACTGCGACTACTCTTAACAATAAACTTTCCGAACAAACAATTTTCAGCGGCTGATTAAATCAGCTTTCAAGAGCAAATTATTTACGGATATGGATTCAATTTCATGAGGTCCTAGAATTCTTTCGGTCTGATTACCGAACATAATCATGCTTAATAGAATCAATTGATTCTGGAAATGTTTATCGAAGCTGATGTTAAAAACCCAGTAGGTCGCTATTAATAATAGAATCGCATTTAATGGTGTTTCTACAAAAAGTGGTTCTGCGTCAACATAACATTTGACATTTTTTATGGAGTCACCACAAATTATTAAAAATGGGGCTCTATTTACTTCCGGTGATTCCGTAGTGGCACTTTCTTCATTAGTGTCCTTAAAAAAATTTTTAAAATGTTTAATATAAAGTAAATTCGATTAATTTTATAATCATCAGAAAGAAACAATATAAATTTTTTTTTGATACAGAGAACTGAAATTATAAAACGTAAAAAGTAAATTAAATAAACAATGCGAAAAGTATTTTACATATCCAAACCTAGCGGTAAAAGAAAAATGGGTTGTCTTGAAGACGTCTTTAGGATGAATCTGTAATTAAATAATTCAATTCTAAAAATTTCTATAAGACATTCCATGTTTAAATGATATCTTTAACGCGCATGACCTAGGTACTAACGTATTAAAATTCAGAAAATGTATTTAAAAAAGGTCGATTTTTTAGCCCACTGGGAATTATTTAACATTATTAAAAAAATGTCTATTTGGTTGAATTTAATTGTTTGTACCATTGAGCATCTTGTGAAGGTTCTAAATATTTTGAACTAATTACCTCCAAAACTGTGACAAGCCTGCGCCTTTGCTGAGGTCCTTTTTTTGTTTTTTTGTTTGAAAAAAAAGAATCAACCTTTTGTAGAAAAAAAAGATCTACTCTCTCAGTAACATCTTCTTCTGGTAATGTTTGTACTAATTTTGGTATACCGTTTACCAGGTTTTTCTTCATTGAGTTAATAGACATTCCTACTAACTCACCGAATTCCCATAGAAGCTGCAAAAAAAATCGCTTTATTATTGCTTACGTTCATACCATATACGTATTGAATAATAATAAATGCTAACTTTTACTTAAAATTAAAAAAAATTGAACAAATTCAAAAAATTGTAATACTTATATTTTTGAAAATTGAACATATTAAAGAAATTAATTTTAATTTTACAAAAATAAGATTACAATTTACTTTTCAATTAAAAGTTGAGAAATGTAAATTTTAAATAAAAATTATACTAAATTTGTTTACTAAAAATGGGCCTAATGAGAAGTAAACTTAAATTACAATTTCTGCTGCATTATAAAATCTTCGTTCTGTCTAAACGCTTTATTGATTCCTCATGATTTAAAATATTGATTTTAAGAAATTATAAATAGTACATAAAAAAATTTAATAAACGAATTCAAAGTGCTTTGAATTGTTTTTCTTATCTAATTGAAAATATTTAATTATATAAAGAAAATTCTGATAAAAATGTAATAGTTTGATTTGAAAAATATATAAATATTGTAAGAAAGGGAAGGAAAAATAAAAAATTATCAAAAAAAAATTGAAAAGAGAAACAAAACTAATACGAGGAATCGGAAAAAATAAACATTTATTCACTTTGACACTTGGAGGTTAGGTTGGTAGATTTGTTTACGAATTAACCATACATTTCTATGTCTAAAGGCCAACGCACAATAACTCCGCGAAAGCCCATTAGGCTGTGTCACTTGTGACGTCGAGTCGATTACAACTGTGACGTCAGATACTTGTGTTACTCTAATGGAGAAATAAATTTGAAGTCATGTTTTTAAGTTTAAATTACATTTCAGATGGTTAAAACAGTTATCGCTATGAAAAAGATTAGATTTATTCTAATTATTAAATATATTATATATTTGGTTCACTTTCATCGGTTGGTTCTAAGGATTTTTGATTAAATATATGACAATGAGGTTAGAAATGTTTGTTTACTTACTTGTCATCTTGTACAATTGCGTTGATTTCCATTTAAAATATGTTTTTCACGTGTTGTTTATAAAAAAAGTACTGAACACTGTCTTATTATACTGTTAAAATATAAATTGCAATTTGTAAACAAACACTCTTAACCTCACTTATATTTATTTAATCATAAATCTAAGAATATACCGATGTAACTGAATTAAAAGTCTAACACATGTAATGAAATAAACACACTTTATTGTTATTATATGTCAGTAAGCAATTTAACTGCTTAAAACCTAGATAAATTAGATAAAAGTCATTTGAACTATAAAAATAACTAAAATTTTTTTAATGTTATTGTAAACTTATTTAACTGCTCACTATTTATAAATTTTTGCTTCTCTCTTACTTAAAATTCATAATAAAATTACTTTTTATACCTTAAAATTCAGTGCAGTGAAGAAATTTAATAATAAACTTGACAATAAGAGCATGCCAGCCATGACAGTTATACATTGATACCAATTTAGGTATCAAAAAATGATCCCAATTTCCAGATCATTTCTTGAAAATGATCCAAATATTCGTATCAATTTGATACCTTATATTGAATCAAAACGTTGCATTCCAAAATGATACCATCCAGTTTACAGTGTAACAGAAATTTTAATTAATAGAAATTTCATTTGTCCGAAATTGCAAATGTCCGAACAATCAACAGAAAGATTTCGTCGTGATTTTTAACAATAACCAATAACAATTTTATCAATAATTTTTGATTTGATTTTAAAAATTGCGCCCAAATCGTTCTGTCGATTGTTTCCCTCATAACAAAAGGATATCCCTAGGATATCCATAGGATATCCATATTAATGGTCGATATCCTAGAATGGTCCCCAGGATATCTTGGGATATCCCTAGGATATCCAAACCGCCGGTCTGTGGGACATCAACAGGACATCCCAATTTCCAAATCATTTTTTGAAAATGATCCAAATATTTGTATCAATTTGATACCTTATATTGAATCAAAACGTTGCATGAGTTGATCCAAATTATGCTATCAATTTGATACACACAGGAAAACTGTGTATATGATTTTTCGGTTAAGCAAAAATTCTGTAGTATGAAAAATCGAATATATGGAAATTAAATCAAATAATAATTCGAACAAATGAAAATTCATCTGAAATAAAATTCTATGCAATGAAATTCTATCTCATGAAATTTCTTTACAATTCATATTATGTTAAATGAAAATTCGAGCAAATAAAAATTATGTGAAGTGAATTTTCGTTAATATCAAAATTCTGTAATATAGAAAATCGTTTTGATGAAAATTCTGCAAAATACTAATTCGAACAAATAAAATTTCGGCTAAAAAATAATATGACATATCAAATTCCATGAAACGAAAATTCTGACTAATGATTTTCAAAACATATTCATGCATCCCAAATTTTATGTTAAATATTATTTATGTCAAATGAATTTTGGGGGTTAATCATGTGAGTCTTAAATTTTTATAATTTCTAAATTAAATTAAAAAATTTTGAATTTTTTGAAAATGCATGCGAGAAATTCTTAAGAAAAATATAACATCTTTCGATAATTATTAAATTTAATATTTAAGTTGGTCAAAAGTGGGAGAGGTGCTTTCCCTTAAGGTGGCATAAAGGATTAAACATGAAAAATAAATGGGTCTTTTTAAAAAAATGTCTGAAATTTAACTCTGTTTATTAAAAAATGTATTCCGTGCATTAAAAAGAAAATAATTTGGAAACCCAGAATTTAAAAGCATAAAAATAGTGCAAGAGGCAAAAAATTATGGGTAGAATACACAATGGAAAATTGGAAATAAAAGGAATAGAGACATTAAGTGGTGGGAATATACCCTTTCTTCTCACGGAACTAAAATGTCCATCGCCCAATAATTTTAGGTAATTCATTTTAACAATAAACTTTACAGCATTTATTCACATCTTTTTTGAAGATTGTATTATATTATTCTTTAAATTCTGGGGAATCCCGACTAGAGCCCATTTGAAAATAATAAAATAAGTATTTTAAAACGGAAAAATTTTTATGGTAGGGGCCCGGGATACTCCTACATTTCTGTAAAATTTTTTTCTGTGCTGTAGGATCCCCAGCCCATATGTTTATGACGATATTTTTGCATGATTTAAAATTCTAAAATCAGATATATCCATGAGTAAAAATAACAGAAAATAAATATCTTTTATTACTCTCTTTCATTTTATTGCATAAATTTTGGGTGTAGTTCCGAAAAAGGAACCCCTCCGATTTTAATAAAACTTGGTGTACTTACGTAGTTTTTTGCGCTAAATACGAAAATCATAGTGAAAATTGCCGCAAATTTGATTATCATGGTAAAAACCATAAAAAACACCATAAAATCATGGTTTTTTGCGTTTAGCTTATTCAATTATCAAAATTTTAAAAAATGCATTAAACAAAAGTTGTAGCTCTCATAACATATATATTCACCATTACTCAGCATCCAACGAATTCCGCAAAATACTTTCGGCCATATCCACCCCCTCTCGCCAACGTTTTTTTAAAAAGAAAAGTGAGCAGTACCTTACGCGGCCGAAGGCCGTGTTTAGTATTTTGCGTTTACCGCTGCTGTAGACTCCACCCCACAATTTCCGCAAAATACTTTGGGACCATTTTTCTCAAAAAATAATGACTTTTGGTAAAAAATGCATAAAACATAAAATGTGTGTTTTTTAGAGATCTGCAACTTTTGTCTAAAACTTTTTTCGAAATTTTTTGTTTTTTACGAGATAATCGGAAAAAACCATGATTTTATGGTGTTTTTTATGGTTTTTACCATGATAATCAATTTTGCGGCAATTTTCACTATGATTTTCATATTCAGCGCAAAAAAATACGTAAGTACACCAAATTTTATTAAAATCGGAGGGGTTCCTTATTCGGAACTTTATCCGTTTTAAATATAAAATGTAAAAAATTTTTTAACATATTCATATTCCTCAGAATTACACGATTACGAGCATATGTTGTTCCAATAAAAAATTTTAATACTTAAAATTTTAATAATTTTCGTTGAATGAGGAGGCCTGAACCTCTTAGTCTCGCTCTAATTATAATAACTTTTAAGAGGCACACAGTAGTACTGACCCCCGCGGGCCTGAGTGGGGGTATACTGCTTCCCTTCACGGGGCTAACTGGGACACTGCCGCTGCCCTCCTAGAGCTAAATAGTTTTGCAGGAAGGTTAAAGGTCATGTCTCAGATTTTTTAGTACTTCAGGTCTTAAATAACTGTACCAAATATGAATTAGATATTTTTATAATTTTTCAAGATTTTTGCATTACAAATTTCTCGACACATTTTTTACGACTCCTTTATTTTACAAAATTTTAAAAATATGTTATGAACATTTTTTATGTCAAAAACATTGAGGTTTAATAAAAAAATTGAAAAATATCAATTTTTTAAATAATTTAATTTTAATATTTTAATATCTGCGCAATCAGTTTTTGTTGTAAAAAAATATTTTTACAAATTTTGAGACCTCATTAAAAAACCATGGAATTTTTATAAGATGTCGCACATGTTTAAATATTGAAAATAAACATTTATTTATAAATAAATTATTTAAGAAATTAATAGTTTTGAATTTTTTTTGTTAAACCTCAATGTTTTTGACATAAAAAAGCTTCTTAATATATTTTTAAAATTTTGAAAAATAAAGAAGTTGTAAAAAGAAAGTGTCGAGAAATTTGCAATACAAATATCTTGAAAAATTATAAAAATATTTAAGGGTACAATCACACGACTTTTGGAAAAACCATTCTTGTCTTTCTCTCTCCTATTACAGACGCATAAGTTTGTCTCACTCTGCATTTTCCGTCTTTGGGAAATGTAAGAAAATGCAGAGTGAGATAATCTTATGCCTCTGTCGTAAGAGAGAGAAAGACAAGAATGGTTTTTCCAAAAGTCGTGTAACCATGCCTTAAATCATATTTGGTACAGTTATTGAAGACCTAAAAAACTACTTATAAACAAAAAATAAGAAAAATCTAAGACATGACTTTTTTTGACTATAAATTTTTATTTGCCAGAATTTTTCTCTACGCAACTCTTTATTTAAAAGAATTGTAATTTAACTGAATTATCATTTAATAGATTTAGAACAGAATAGATAATAATTCTAATATTTTCTAATTCATCGAACTTTAATAGACCTTTTCATGCTGATCATTCTGTCCTCTTCCAACTCATGCGTCATTGTATGCGCTAGATAAGGACAGAACGATCAGCATGAAAAGGTCTGTACTATACAAAAGGGTGTATGTACTTTTAAGTCAAAAAGGCGTTTTCTAAATTCTTTTTTTCTAAAAAATTTATTTTCAACACCCTAAAAAAAGTAATTTTCAATCTAGAGGATTGCTCTAAAATAAATGCATATTTTCCTCTTAATTTTGGTATCAAAATTATTATTCTTCATTTAAGAGGATTTTCCTCTTAAATTAAATGTCGACATCCAAACCTCGTAAAATTGTTTTTAATGTCAAAGCCATCAATAAAATATTTATAATTTCAATCAAATAATAAAATCTTTGCAGAAAATACATTTTTAAATTAAAATTATGTAAAATTATAATAGTTCATTTCAATATAATAATAAAAATTGTTTTTTAATATAACATTAACAATGTCATGTTTTTGGTTAATTATCAACATTTTATATTGATAATTAAAATACAAAAAATAAGTTTTCATTAATCAGTTGTAATGATCAACGAGATTTTCAGCGCAAAAATAATTTTAAAACATGATGATATGTTTAAAAGTTAACATTTTTTATAGGACAGAAAAAAATTTCATATATGAAATTATTTAACGTTTTAAAACTTTTTTAAAAAAGTAAATAAAAAGATTTAAAAAATTCGAAAGATTCAAAAATGGGGTTATAGTATTTCTATTTACCTGAGTAGTAAAATTTCACAAGAAATATCCAAATTTTTTTAAATCTAAAAATAGCGTTAAAAATATTCATTTAATTTGAATTTAACTATATTTTCTGTATTTTTAATAAAGCAAATCCATTTTTTTGTCCTTTTTGTTGACATTTTACCAGAAATATTAAAACTGAAAGGTTAAAAAACAACTTCACAACTATCATACCCAGGGAAAGGGATCAAACGATTACATTATTTTTTTCCGTTTCCTTTTTTTAAATCTTCTAAATTTAAAACGGAAAATCTTAATTAAAGAGGAAAATACAAATGGAATCCTTTTGTCATTCTTCCATTAAAATGAAGAATAAAAATATTCTACATTTCAATTGAATAATCTTGTTTTAAGAGGAAATATTTAGAGGATATTAGAAGAGGAATTTTCCTCTAAGTATAAGATTACTTTTTTTTGGGTGAAGTAATGAAATAAAAATTTTAAGAAATTTGTTTTTTTAAATTTTTAATAATTTTTTTATAAACAATTGAAATTTTAAGTGCTTCCTACACGCGATTTTTTCAATTTTTTTTTGCTATGTGTTCTTTAAAATGTAGTTAACCAAGATAATAGACATTTTAGGGCAAATGAAACGGTTTTTTTATAATTTGACTTTTTTCCGAGCACTGCATATTACGCGCAAGTACTGCCGCGCGAGAGCCACGCACGTTCAACGGCGCCCAACCTTTAGTATTTAATTTTTTTCTGGTATCAGTTAGATTTTTTACAATATACAATTTTTATTATATAATATTTTATAATAATATATTTTAATACTTATTATAATATTTTATAATATAATATAATAATATTTTCTATAATATTATAAACATTCGTCCGATCATCCTGACAAAAAAATCGAGACATTTTAATCTTTGGTTCGCCCAATTCTCGCAAAAGAGTGTTGATTTTTCTAATTTTTATTTCATTATCTACTTTTCTAGGAGGTCTATGTTAGATCTTAGGTGTTATTTTGATTAAATATAATGACAATAGGTCTAGGATAAGCTCCTTAGATTTTATTAGGGCTTGCTGACAAATATTAAATAATTTTATTTGATGATGTTTGTAGATGTCAGTATTGTCATTATCAGGCTCTTCCAAAGAGGAAAAGAATTCGAGAAACGGGTTCTGCGAATTATCTGCCAGCTCCAGAGTGTTCTCCTCCCCCGTACTTAAAATACTAGTTGAAGATTCCTCATCTTCAGCTTGGTTTTGTAATTCATCTACCAAGTTTCTGTAGGTCACTGTTTATTTTATTAGTAGATGATATAATAATAAAGTTTTTTGGTGCGTATTGTTTTTAAAAACCATTTGTCAGAGTTGGCATATATCATTTAGTACAAATAATTTAGTTTTTAATGTGTTTAATGCGCATTTGTTTTCTTTATTATATTGAAAAGTTGGCATTTATCATATAAGTGGATGATATAATATTAAAGTGTTTGGTGCGCATTGCTTTTAGATATTTACATGTTTTTATATTTTAATGTTGGCATATATAATTAAGGGAAATAATTTTTATATTTTGTTTCAAGTTATTGGTGCGCATTGTATTTGTGTATTTATGTTTATATATTTTAGAGTTGGCAATTATTCTTTATGTACACATGTTAAATATTGGATAAACTTTTTAGTGCGTATTGCTTTTGTGAATTTATATGTATGAATTTTTTAGAGTTGGCAATTATTTTTTTAATTGGGTATGTTAAATTATTTAGTGTGAAATTCTTTTAAGTGTATGAATGAAGATTCATGTAAATTTTAGCAAGATCTTTAAAATATATTTATATGTTTTCATATTCTAGAGTTGGGATATTTTTTTTTTTGTGGAAAAAAATTTATATTTAACAGGCCAACAAAATTTCAAGAATTTCATGGTGCTCAAAGAGTTACAACGGATTCTTATAGGATTTTGTCCGTAGAATCCGAATCTGGCCATAAAAATGCTGTATTTGCTCTAGTTTTCGAGCAATTTAGGTTTAAAGGTGCCAAAAATTGAATTTTTCGCACGTTTGAACGTCTGTAAAACAATAAAGCTACACAATAAAACAGTCCGCATACGACGAAAAGAAAGCTTAATTATTAAGGGAGAGTCGGTAGTGGCGAGACACGTTTTGTTTTTTTGTTATAGCACTCACATTTTCAAGAACATCAAGTCTGTATATATATCCATGGACAGGTGTGACTCTATACTGCAAATTTAAGTTATACAGTTACAGAACAGATATTGGAAAAAAAAGTTATTGCCGATTTACGATAATGTCTCGCGACTACCGACATAAAAAATCGTCCGTAGTGGCGAGACACTATCTTAAAATCAGAGTCTTCATCGTTCAAACGTCACAAAAACAAAGGAATCAAAGAGAAAGAGTATAATAATTGATGCCTTTAAATCATAATATTGTTTCATTCAATCATAAAAAAACAGGCAAATATTTTTCTCATTGTGAGCCGCTAATCCATGTCACAGTTATTAAAAACATATAAGCTTTTCTTCCTGTTAATCTTTTTCAATTTAAACTATAGTTATGACATGTACAATATTATTAGATATAAAAAAGCCACTGCCGACAACAAGTGTCTCGCCAATGCGGAAACAGCATTTTTCGGTAATGACGATGTACAATCCAATGCATCGAACAATAATTCATAGTGCTCTGGAAATTTTGAAGGAAACTTAAATACTAAAGACTCAAAACATTTAACCCTTCAGAAAATTCCGGAAATTTTTATATATTATCACTTATACCGCTGGGAAATAAAACTTTTAAAATATCTTGAAACTGTTATTAACAGTATAGCGATATTTCGTACATCAAAAACGTATGTATCATATTGAAAAGTTAAAGCACAATAAAACTTGACTTTCAGACCAGAAGTGCCAGCACAGTCAGTTCAGCTGTCTGAAATATCCTACTGTCTCGCCACACCGGCTGTCTCGCCACTGCGGACAACCCCTTACCCTTTGAGACCCTAAAACAAAAGATTAGGTTATGTACACTTTAAAATATTGGGAAAAGTTTTTGAATTCGCGGATGCCCGAATTATGCTCAGTGCTTTCACGTGCATTTCCTAAGGTATATAAATGAAGAGACTAATTGAACTTAAATTGTTATTTAGATCTTTTGGGGTTGTTAATTACAAATTTAAAGTTAGATTTTAAACATTCAAAATGGCGGATCCAATATGGCGGACACGAAAATTAAAAAATCGTTGGGTTTGTCATAAAACTTGGTACTGGGGAGTTTTTGAGGTTGCTGATTACGAATTTAAAGTCAGATTTCAAAAATTCAAAATGGCGGATATAACATGGCGTACACAAAAATTAAAAATTGTTGGGTTTGCCAAAAAACTTGGTACTGGAGAGTTTTTGGGGTCGCTGATTACAAATTTAACGTCATATTTTTAAAAATTTTACTGACGGATTCAATTTTGCGGATATAAAAATTAAAAGTTTGTATTTTGATAAAACTTGGTATTCGAAAGTTTTCAGGGTAGCTGATTACGAATATGAAGTCAGATTTTAAAAAGTTAAAATAGCGGATTCAATATGGCAGACAAAAGAAATTGAGAATCTTTCGGATTGTCATGAGACATGATTCTAGGGAGTTTCTGGTATCGCTAATTACGAATGTAAAGTTAGATTTCAAAAATTTTAAATGGTGAATACAATATGGCGGAGATAAAAATTAAAAGTCGTTCGCATTTTCATGAAATTTGGTCCTGGGGAATATTCGGAGTAGCTGATTATGAATTTTAGGTCAAATTTCAAAAAATCAAAATGGCGGACCCAATATGGCGGCCAAAAGAATTCAAAATCGTTCGCATTTTCATGAAATTTGGTACTCGGAATTTTTTGATAGCTGATTACCAATTTCAATTCATTGAATTGCCTTTACCCAGCCAATAAAGGCAACCGAAAATTAAGTTTACCCATCCTGTAAACGCTAAATAAAAATTCTAATAAAGGCAAGATGTAATGTATTTTGAGTAACCAGTTCAGGCATAACTGAAAAGAGTTTACCCAGCCAGTAAAGGTAAGGTACAAATGTCTTCACCTGGCCAATGAAGGCAAGAGAAAATTAAATTTACCCGTCCAGTAAAAGCTACATAAAATTGTCCGTATCTAGCCAATGAAGGCAAGATGTAATGTATTTTGACCAACCAGTTAAGGTAAGTCTGGGAAGTGTTTACCCAACCAGTAAAGGTAGAATTGTCTACACCCGGCCAATGAAGGCAAGGAAAAATTACATTTACCCGTCCAGTAAAGGCTAGCTGAAATTGTTCGCATTCAGCCAATGAAGGCAAGATGTGATGTATTCTGACCAACGAATTAAGGTAAGCCAGAGGAAGGTTTACTCGTCAAGTAAAGACTAGATATTCTTATATTTAACCAGCCAAAAAAGGCAAGATAAAAAGTATTTTCATCAACCAATGAAGTCAAGCAAGTGGAAAGTTTACCCAACCAATAAAGGTAAGATAGAGGTGCCTTTACTTGGACAATTTCTACATTTAGCTTTGAAGAAAGTTTCGTTTGTTTGCTTTTCTTTTGTGCTTTTAAGGACAATCGCGCAGAAGATTCCAATAGTAGTCTGCCATCATATGGCTGTCCCACCTGCCTTGATATCTTTCTTCCATGGTTTTTAAGTCCTGGTGAAATCGTTCCCCTTGCTCTTCACTAAAATCTCCAAGGTTTTCTGGAAATCTGTTTAAGTGTGAATGTAGGTAGTGGACTTTAATGCTCATGTGAGCACCTAATCTTTGAAAATTATGAAGCATATTTTCAACCAACTCTTGATAATTTTGTGCCTTCTGGTTTCCTAAAAATCCCTCTATGACTAGTACAAAACTTGACCAAGCAGATTATTCAACATTTGTCATCGATTTGCGAAACTCTAAATCCTTAATTAGCATTCGAATTTGGGATCCATCAAAAATACCAGCCTTTAATTTCTCCATACTAATTTGTGGAAAAAATTTACAAATGTATTGAAAACACTTCTCGTTTTTGTCTGAAGCTTTAACAAATTGCTTCATGAGACCCAATTTGATGTGTAGTGGAGGAAAAATTTTTTTTTTTCTGTCGACCAAAGGCTGGTTTATAACATTTGCTTTACCCACAGTTAAATTTTTTCTTGGTTGCCATGTTTTTTTCGTCCAGTCTTTTACAACCATCAATAAAGAGTCGAAAACATTCAGATCGATATTCTTTTACTCCCATTTTTAAAAGAAGTCCAGCAATGTCTTGACAATAAACAATCTCTTTATTTTCGCTGAAGTATGGAAGAATATCCTGCTCTCTTTTCCTAAAGTTTGTTATTCTAACTTCTGGACCCAGAGAGTTTTTTTTTAATCGGGATGCTAAAAGTTCAGATGCCTCTTTAGACAGATTAAGATCCCGTACTAAATCATTCAGTTCAGCCTGAGACCACTTTTGTGGCTTAGATAAATTTTCCTCATCTTCACCTTCGTTGTTAAAATCTGAGAAACTGTCAAGATCCATTGGTTCATTTTCTTCAAAGCATAATGAAGAATCTTGTGATTTAAAAGGTGATATTGGAACGTTTTCATTTTGTGGTATAGGCTGTTTCGCTGACTCTATGTTAGGATAATTCCATGCTTTCCTTTTATAACTATTAATTCCTTTTACATTAACCGTGCAAAAGTAGCAATCATCAATATGGTTTTTCGGTTCCATCCAAATCATTGGCAAACTAAATTTCATACCACGTCTGTCTCCTTTAGCCCACTTACGTCAAGATTCGACACAATTTTTGCAAACCTTATGGGGAACCCAAGATTTGTCTTGTTGACTTAATGCGAAGCCAAAATAAGCAAAATATGACTCTTTCACGAATTCAGTAATATTTCGCCTTTGTTTTAATAGAGTGTATTCACCACAAATGTAGCAGAATACATCTGGATGATTCCGGCAATTTTCTCGTTTCGAACTCATATTTACACGAAGGAATGAAATAAATGACAAGATTAGTAATACTACAATATTTATTTGTTTCCTTAGCAACGTATATGCCAAACATCTGAACATCGTCGTCAAATCAATTTTTTGGGAACAAAATAAACTTACATGTATTTAAACAATAGAATTAAACAAAAGACAAACTGTGACATAAAAAGGATACGAAAAATAACTTAAATTTTTTAAAAAAACCAGCTTTACACACTGAAAAAATATATTTCCCATTTTCAACGAATTTGTCAGTGCTCACTCTATGATACCGAAAAATTGGAACTTACAGAAATCTCATAATCTGACTTTAAATTCAAAATCAGCAACCCTAAAAATTTCTCAATAACAAATTTCACAACCATCAGAAAGATTTTTAATTTTTGTGTCCGTCATATTAGGTCCGTCATTTTGAATTTTTGAAATCTGACTTTAAATTCGTAATCAGCGACCCCAAAAACTCCCCAGTACCAAGTTTTATGACAAACCCAACGATTTTTTAATTTTCGTGTCCGCCATATTGGATCCGCCATTTTGAAATTTTGAAACCTGACTTCAACTTCGTAGTCAACGGCCCAAAAATACTAAAAAAACAATTTAAGTTCAGTCCTATGCATTTGGGAAATGCACGTGAAAGCATTGAGCATAATTCGGGCATCCGCGAATTCAAAAACTTTTCCCAATATTTTAAGGTGTACATAACCTAATCTTTTGTTTTAGGGTCTCAAAGGGTAATAATTAAGCTTTCTTTTCGTCGTATGCGGACTGTTTTATTGTGTAGCTTGATTGTTTTACAGACGTTCAGAAACTGCCAAAAAAGCAGTTTTTGACACCTTTAAACCTAAATTTCTCGAAAACTAGAGCTAATCCAGCATTTTCATGGCCAGATTCGGATTCTACGGACAAAATCCTATAAGAATCGGCTGTAACCCTTTGGGCACCAAAATTTTGTTGGCCAGTGATTTGATCCAAGTTTTTGTTACGCATTGCTTTTGTATATTTATGCTTGTATTTTTTTGGCGTTGATAATTATTTTTTTAGCAGTTATATTAAATTTTTTCAAAGTATTTGGTGCGCATTGCTTTTGTGTATATAGTAAATTTTTATAAGGGACAGCGGGAATCTCGTTAATCCATTATGCGCGTATGAAAGAGTCTTTGTTGTAGCTTGAGAGGAGCTTTTGTTAGAATCTCAATGTCGATAGACAAGCTAGTCATAGTTACTCCCGCCGTTTACCCGCGCTTGCTTGAATTTCTTCACGTTGACATTTAGAGCACTGGGCAGAAATCACATTTGGTCAACACCCGCGAGGGCCATCGCAATGCTTTGTTTTAATTAGACATTCGAAATCCCCTTGTCCGTGCCTGTTCTGAGTTGAGCGTTGAATGGCAGCCGAAGAGGACGACCACGACGGCAGAACCATCACGGAAGCCTCGCAGCAAGGAAGATCCGCGGGAGGCCAAGGTACGGGACCGAGCTCGGATCCTGACTCCCGAAAGAATCATTCACCTCGCCCAGGCCCGGCACGTCAGCCAGACCCGCTTCCCGACCAAGCCCGACACGCCCCGCTCCTCAGAGGCAATCCTTATTCCGAAGTTACGGATCCAGTTTGCCGACTTCCCTTACCTACATAAGTCTATCGACTAGAGGCTCTTTACCTTGGAGACCTGCTGTCGATATGGGTACGAACCGGCGCGACACCTCCACGTGGCCCTCTCCTGGATTTTCAAGGTCCGAGGGGAAGATTCGGACACCGCCGCAACTGCGGTGCTGTTCGCGTTCCAAACCCTATCTCCCTGCTAGAGGTTTCCAGGGAACTCGAAAGCTTATACAAAAAAAAAACTCTTCCCGGATCTCCCAACGGCGTCTCCAGGTTATTTTGGGTTAACTTCTGCGCACACCGCCGCGACCCTCCTACTCGTCAGAGCTTCATATTAAAAAAAATAAATTTTTTGATTCTCTTGCCGCTGACGGCAGACTATAGGCGCGACGCTTCAGCGCCATTCATTTGCTGGGCTAGTTGCTTCGGCAGGTGAGTTGTTACACACTCCTTAGCGGATTCCAACTTCCGTGGCCACCGTCCTGCTGTCATAAGCAACCAAAGCCTTTCATGGTATCCCATAAGCGTCGACTTTGGCGCCTTAACTCTGCGTTTGGTTCATCCCACAGCGTCAGTTCTGCTTACCAAAATTGGCCCACTTGGCACTATGATCCGAAATCTCATGGCTTCATAAATTCAAGCAAGCCAGAGATCTCACCCATTTAAAGTTTGAGAATAGGTTGAGGTCGTTTCGGCCCCAAGGCCTCTAATCATTCGCTTTACCAGATGAGACTCACTTAATTTTTTTATTAAGCGAGTGCCAGCTATCCTAAGGGAAACTTCGGAGGGAACCAGCTACTAGATGGTTCGATTAGTCTTTCGCCCCTATACCCAGTTCCGACGATCGATTTGCACGTCAGAATCGCTACGGACCTCCATCAGGGTTTCCCCTGACTTCGTCCTGACCAGGCATATTTCACCATCTTTCGGGTCCCAACGTGTACGCTCTAGGTGCGCCTGTACTCGCAATAAGTACGTGACGCCTCGGGAGTGCGGGGATGCATCGTAACGCAACCCATCCTTAGTCGACACAAGGTCAACCTTAACCCAATGACTCGCGCACATGTTAGACTCCTTGGTCCGTGTTTCAAGACGGGTCCTGAAAGTACCCAAAGCAATAGCGTCGCCAACCGGTATTTAATTTGAGCCGGTCAGAGAGCAACACCGACCAACAGCTGAACAGGCTCGGGGACGGCACTAGGTCCGCACCACCAAGAAACACTATTCTCACTTGCAGTGTGCCTGACGCATTCAAATAAGATGCGACTCAATACCATTTTCGAGTACCGTCGGGCAGTCAGTCGGTTTATAACTAGGGGTCTGCTTTATACACAGGTTAATGTGACAAAACAGTCTACCACCCAGACCGTAAACTGACACCCAACGGGTTGCGACGTTCTACTAGGGGAGAAGTGCACGCCGACAGCCCAACATATCGCAATAGTTCCGCACGTTGCGAGACCGAAGTCCCGAACAGTGACGAGAAAACCACACGAAAGCCAGTGCCGCTGACGATGAATCTCCCTCTATGGGTAAGTGGCCCCATTCAAGATGGACTTGGACGCGGTACAACGTCACGGGATAAATGGATCCTCCCAAACACTACATTTCTCAACGGCATAAACCGTGGGATTCAGTGCTGGGCTATTCCCTGTTCGCTCGCCGCTACTAAGGAAATCCTTGTTAGTTTCTTTTCCTCCGCTTAATAATATGCTTAAATTCAGCGGGTAGTCTCGCCTAATCTGAGGTCGTCAATAAGAAAAAAAAATAATATATTTTTTTTATAATACAAAAATATCAAAAACAAATATTCACTTATTTGTATCAAATAGACAACATTATATAAAAATGATTTTATTATTAATCGTCGGTCGAAGTAAAATTTACTCATTGACACAACGACAATAGTCAATCAAATATAAATTTAAAATTCATGTCTTTTTTTTGATACGTGAATTAAATCGTTCAAATAATAATTTGTTTGACTTGCCATTTTGTATTATATATATTATTTTTATAATATAATAATTCAACTTATTTCAAACGACATCAATATATATTTTTTTTATTATTATTATAAAATATTATTTGATGAACGTTCATTATTTCGCTTAAATTATTCAAATATTGAATAAAAAGCAGTTTTTATATTATAAACGACCCTCAGCCAGGCGTGGTCCGGGAATCGTATCCGTGGACCGCAATGTGCGTTCGAAATGTCGATGTTCATGTGTCCTGCAGTTCACAATATGACGCGCAATTAGCTGCGTTCTTCATTGACCCACGAGCCAAGTGATCCACCGTTCAGGGTAATCATTTTATATTTTTAATATTTTGTTTCAAAATTCGATAGTCCGATTTTGATAGGACAAGATAATAAAAAAAAATTATTTTTATTAAACTTGCTTCAAAGCGGTTTTGGTACAAATTGATAAATGTAACAATTTGTACCGGCCAGCCGATACGCTAACGTTTGATTAATAAATAAATATTAAAACAAACGCGCGTAACACTAGCATAAAAGTGCCATTTAAAGGCGCCGGGCGAAAATTCATTTAAAAACCACAGAACATACAATTTATACATAAAAGTATTATTGATGGTCCTTTACAATGTTACCACGGCAGACACTTTATTGGCCAGAACAGTAAACGAAACAAGCGTTTATACTGACGGCTCGTTCAAAAATTTATTATTTTTTGAAAATGTTGAAGATAGTTTGAAAACTCGAAATCTTTTTTTATTGTATATACAGCCCTATCGTTGTAAAACTGTGACTCACTCGAGTCCATATTGCTGACAAATGTTAGAGAAAGTTTTAGGGTAAATTGCAAAAGGTACGTCATCAGGTAAGAAGGGCTGTACATTAACGCAGGTCAAGATTGAACCGTCAGTCTGTGTTCGGCACCGTTTAAGTAAACTCCTGTTTACACACTTGTAACTAAATCTTTAAGTGTTTTGAAATAAATTTTGCTCCTACATTTTACACTTCCGTTTCAATTTTATTTATTAAACCTCAACAGGTTATGGGCCCAGAGCTAAAAACGGTGAAGTGTCGTGTAGTGTGTAACTGAGTGCAAGTGTAAGATAAAAGTATTTGTCATTGTAAAATAAAAAGGCGAAAATGGATTTCGCGAATGTGAAAATTGAAAAGTTGCGTGACAAAGATAATTGGCACATATGGAGTTTTGTAATACGGACATTGCTAGAAGATAATGATGATGTTTTAGCAGTGTGTGAAGGAAAATTAACTAAGCCGGCACAGGACTCAGAAAATTACGAGACCAAGTTAAAAAGGTTCACCAATGCTGACAAAACTGCTAGAAGGATAATTGTTCATTCCTTGGAAAGAAGACCAATGGAGTTGATTGTAAGCTGTACTACTGCAAGAGATATGTGGATGAAATTAAATTCAGTATACGATATGAAATCGGAAGAAAATCTATCTGCAGTGCAAAAACAGTTTTATGATTTTAAGTGGACAGAAAGTGAAAGTGTTGACTATAACATTTCGAAACTGGAAGTGTTATCAAGCAAGATGAAAAGTCTTGGAAGTGAACTTTCGGAGGGTATGTTTATGAATCGGATTTTATCTTTGTTGCCTCAAAAGTTTAATCACTTTCATAGTGCGTGGGACTCAGTTGAAGATAGTAAAAGAACTGTGGACAATTTAACAACACGTTTAATGTCGGAAGAAATGAGGTTCGCGGGTCAAGAAGTTTCGTATGAGAAATCAACGGCTTTGGTTGCTGATAAAAATAAACCAAAGACTTTTTATCCGAGACAAAACAATACTAATTCAGAAAATAAAAAACAAGGTTCAACATGTTTCAATTGTGGAAAACCTGGTCATGTGAAGAAAGAATGCTTCAGATGCTACATTTGTAAGAAGGGAGGACACAAAAGTGACAAATGCTATCGAAGGAAGGAGGGTTATAATGGAAACCGGCCGACGTCAAATCAAGAGGACGATTCTTCAAAGAGAGGAACAGGATTAATTGCAAGCCAAGCAATGACAAAAGGTGACGTTTGGATAATTGATTCTGGTGCATCGGATCACATGTCGAAAAGGCGAGATTGGTTCTCAACGTTCGAAGAATTTGCAGAACCCCTGAAAATTGCAGTAGGTGATGGAAAAACAATTACAGCTTGTGGTAGAGGTAATATAAACATTATAACGTATGCAAATGATAAAGAAATGTCAACGATAATGCATGATGTGCTATTTGTACCGGGAATTGTCTATAATTTATTTTCTGTAACATGCGCAGGAAAAAGGGGGGTTGATTGTTTGATTACTAATAATGGAACACAGTGTATATTAAAAAGAGAAAACGAAATTGTTGCAACAGGATCTGAATTCGGGAATTTATTAAAGTTAAATATAAATGTTGTAATTTCCAAATCTTGCAATTTGAGTGAACAAATAAAATCAAATGAAACTTGTTCTTTACAGCTGTGGCATGAACGACTCTGTCACCAAAATGTTCGTCATGTTCGTTGTTATTTAAACAATTCGAAAATTAAATTTTCCGATGACAATAATTTCTTTTGTGAAGGATGTGCTTATGGTAAGCAACATCGATTAACGTTTCATAAACGGGTTGAGCGCGCAACAAAACCCCGTGAAATCATTTTCACGGATGTTTGTGGTCCAATGGAAATCGAATCGATCAGTAAGAAAATGTATTTTGTAATTTTCAAAGATGATTTTTCAAGTTATCGGGAAATTTATTTTATTCGACATAAATCTGAAGTAATTGAAAAGTTAAAATTGTTTTGTCAGAAAGTAGAAAATCAGTTTAATGAAAGTATTAAAGAAATTCACAGTGATGGTGGCAGAGAATATATTAACAAATCGGTAGAATCGTTTCTGCATGAAAAAGGAATTAAACACACTGTGAATGTCCCGTACACGCCTGAACAAAATGGAATCGCGGAACGCGAAAATCGAATTATCCTTGAAGCCGCGAGATCTATGGTTCACTCAAATGCAAATTTGCCGTTGTTTTTATGGGCAGAGTCAATGAATACTGCAGTTCATGTAATTAATCGAACAGGTCCGAGTAAGTGTGAAAATAAAACTCCGTACGAATTATGGTATAACAAAGAACCAAATGTAGACAAGTTGAAAGTTTTTGGAACTGAATGTTTTGTGCATGTACCGGAAGAGAAACGAAAGAAATTAGATAAAAAGTCGGTAAAAGGTTTTGTAGTTGGTTATCATGAAAATTGCAAAGGATATCGCGTTTATGTTCCAAGCATGCGAGATGTAATTTTGAGTCGCGATATTTTGTTTAAACCAGAAAAATTATCTGCAGAAATGATTGATTTAACTAGACTTGAAATTAAAAACAAAAAAGAAAGTGAAAATGTTTCTGAAAAAGATAATTTCGACTCATTAACGAATGATGCAAATGAGATAATAAATAATTTACAAGTTCCTTTGCAATCTTCATCTGATAACAATCAAGAAAATAGGCAATTACGCGATAGAAGACAGATTAAGCGAACCGAATTTTATGGCTGTCCCGTTACTTTCTTAACTCAACAATTGCCTTCTAATTATAATGAAGCGATAATGTCAGATGAAAAAGAAAATTGGCAAACTGCGATGCAAAGCGAGATGAATTCTTTGTATGAAAATGAAACTTGGATTTTAGTTGAAAAACCGGAAAATAAAAAAGTAATTAATTGTAGGTGGGTTTTTACTAAAAAGCTTAGTTCAGACAGTTCGGAGATATTTAAAGCGCGTGTCGTTATTAAAGGGTACTCACAAAAGGAAGGAATTGATTATAAAGAAACCTTCAGCCCAGTAGTACGATTTGACACAGCTAGATTTTTGTTAAGTGTTGCTGCTAACGAAAATTTAGTCCTTGGCCAGTTTGACGTAAAAACAGCTTTTCTGTACGGAAATCTTAAGGAAGAAATTTACATGAAACAACCAGAGGGCTTTGATGACGGTACCTCTCGCGTTTGTAAGTTATTAAAAAGTTTGTACGGTTTAAAACAGGCTCCGAGGTGCTGGACTGAACATTTTACTAATTTCCTTGAGAATTTAGGTTTTGTAAGAAGTAACGCGGATTCATGCTTTTATATTTATGTGAAAGATGGTCAACAAATTTTGTTAACAATTTATGTGGATGACGGTTTGATTGCTGCTTCAAATGAATCGTTAATTAACAAATTGTTTAAAAATTTGAGTGAGCAATTTACAATTACATCTACGAAAAATGTAAAACACTTTCTTGGTATGGAAATTTCAAGATTACAAGATGGATCGATTTTTGTAAATCAAAGTAGTTATACTGAGAAGATTTTGAGAAAATTCAAAATGATTGACGCAAACAATGTTTCAACTCCGATTGATTGTAATAATAATAATGTAACTGAAGAGATTGATTGCAATGAACCATTTCGGGAAGCGGTAGGAAATTTAATGTTCCTACAAATTGTCACTCGTCCCGATATAAGTTTTTCTGTTAATGTTGTATCGCGAGAACTAGAAAATCCAAAACAATCTCATTGGCAGACTGTTAAAAGAATTTTTCGATATTTAAAAGGAACGATTGATGTAGGTCTTTTGTACAGTAAAAATGATAATTTTGAAGTGTACAGTGATGCTGACTTTGCGGGAGATTTGAAAACACGAAAATCTACGTCCGGCGTTGTAAGTATGTTTGCGAATGCCGCGATTACTTGGCAAAGTAAGAAACAGCACTGTGTAGCTTTGTCAACGACCGAAGCAGAGTATGTGAGTGCTGCTTTAGCAACGAAAGAAATTATTTGGTTGAAAAAGTTATTTGATGAATGTTCGATTGTCATCCCGAAATACACTTTGTTTGTTGACAATATGAGCGCAATAAAACTTGTCAAAAATCCCGAGTTTCACCAACGCAGTAAACACATAGATGTGAAATACCATTTTATACGCGATTCTTTTCAGAAAGGTGAAATAGATGTACAATTTGTAAAGAGCGAAGATCAAATTGCCGATATTTTTACGAAAGCGTTGCCTAAGCCGAGGTTTGTGTATTTAAGAGAACATTTAGGCTTAAGAAGTAAAAGCGATTTTATTGATTATATTGTAAAATCCTCGTAGGATTATCGAGTTTTAGGGAAAGTGTTGAAGATAGTTTGAAAACTCGAAATCTTTTTTTATTGTATATACAGCCCTATCGTTGTAAAACTGTGACTCACTCGAGTCCATATTGCTGACAAATGTTAGAGAAAGTTTTAGGGTAAATTGCAAAAGGTACGTCATCAGGTAAGAAGGGCTGTACATTAACGCAGGTCAAGATTGAACCGTCAGTCTGTGTTCGGCACCGTTTAAGTAAACTCCTGTTTACACACTTGTAACTAAATCTTTAAGTGTTTTGAAATAAATTTTGCTCCTACATTTTACACTTCCGTTTCAATTTTATTTATTAAACCTCAACAGAAAACAACAAAACAAAATATTTTGTGTTTTCAATTTTTTTTTATTTTATTGTAAAACAGACGATGCTTCGAGGAGTATACATTTTAACTGTAATACGTTAATGATCCTTCCGCAGGTTCACCTACGGAAACCTTGTTACGACTTTTACTTCGTCTAAATGATCAAGTTTGGTCATCTTCCCGGCAACATTGGCAATGCCGAAACACTGCCGCGCACCAGTCCGAAGACCTCACTAAATCATTCAATCGGTAGTAGCGACGGGCGGTGTGTACAAAGGGCAGGGACGTAATCAACGCGAGCTTATGACTCGCGCTTACTGGGAATTCCTCGTTCATGGGGAATAATTGCAAGCCCCAATCCCTAGCACGAAGGAGGTTCAGCGGGTTACCCGGGCCTTTCGGCCAGGGAAGACACGCTGATTCCTTCAGTGTAGCGCGCGTGCGGACCAGAACATCTAAGGGCATCACAGACCTGTTATTGCTCAATCTCGTGCGGCTAGAAGCCGCCTGTCCCTCTAAGAAGATTTATTTGTACGTTGGTAGTAAAAACCCACCGACCGAAGCCGGGGGCCTTCAAGATACCATAAGGTACGCCTATTTAGCAGGCTAGAGTCTCGTTCGTTATCGGAATTAACCAGACAAATCGCTCCACCAACTAAGAACGGCCATGCACCACCACCCACCGAATCAAGAAAGAGCTCTCAATCTGTCAATCCTTCCGGTGTCCGGGCCTGGTGAGGTTTCCCGTGTTGAGTCAAATTAAGCCGCAGGCTCCACTCCTGGTGGTGCCCTTCCGTCAATTCCTTTAAGTTTCAGCTTTGCAACCATACTTCCCCCGGAACCCAAAAGCTTTGGTTTCCCGGAAGCTGCCCGCCGAGTCATCGGAGGAACTTCGGCGGATCGCTAGCTGGCATCGTTTATGGTTAGAACTAGGGCGGTATCTGATCGCCTTCGAACCTCTAACTTTCGTTCTTGATTAATGAAAACATTTTTGGCAAATGCTTTCGCTTCTGTCCGTCTTGCGACGATCCAAGAATTTCACCTCTAACGTCGCAATACGAATGCCCCCATCTGTCCCTATTAATCATTACCTCGGGTTTCTTAAAACCAACAAAATAGAACCGAGGTCCTATTCCATTATTCCATGCACAGAAAAAAAAATGCCTCTATATGCTACGCTCAACATAGCATATTTTCCCCACTGTACCTCGCTTTAGCATACCAGTGGAATTAGGACTTATACAATAAGTTTTCATGAGCATTTCAATTTATCTTTATCTTTACATATGTTATAGGCTATAGAATAATTCCATGCACAGAATATTCAGGCAAATGATAGCCTGCTTTAAGCACTCTAATTTGTTCAAAGTAAACGTACCGGCCCACCTCGACACTCAATGAAGAGCACCGCGATGGGATATTAGTTGGAGCGCTCCCGAAGGAGCTAAGCCCACCGGTAGGACGTCTCACGAGCATGTCAGTTAAACACCGCGAGCGGCGAACCGACAGCGTGCGACACAGATTCAACTACGAGCTTTTTAACCGCAACAACTTTAATATACGCTATTGGAGCTGGAATTACCGCGGCTGCTGGCACCAGACTTGCCCTCCAATTGATCCTCGTTAAAGGATTTAAAGTGTACTCATTCCGATTACGGGGCCTCGGATGAGTCCCGTATCGTTATTTTTCGTCACTACCTCCCCGTGCCGGGAGTGGGTAATTTGCGCGCCTGCTGCCTTCCTTGGATGTGGTAGCCGTTTCTCAGGATCCCTCTCCGGAATCGAACCCTGATTCCCCGTTACCCGTTACAACCATGGTAGGCGCAGAACCTACCATCGACAGTTGATAAGGCAGACATTTGAAAGATGCGTCGCCGGCGCGAAGACCGTGCGATCAGCACAAAGTTATTCAGAGTCACCAAAGTAAACGGTGGACGAGCAAAGCCCGCCACCGATTGGTTTTGATCTAATAAAAGCGTTCCTTCCATCTCTGGTCGGAACTCTGGTTTGCATGTATTAGCTCTAGAATTACCACAGTTATCCAAGTAAATGTGGGTACGATCTAAGGAACCATAACTGATTTAATGAGCCATTCGCGGTTTCACCTTAATTTGTCATGCACTTAGACATGCATGGCTTAATCTTTGAGACAAGCATATGACTACTGGCAGGATCAACCAGGGAGCTTTGAATATATATCTTTAAAAGTATATAAAATTTATATACTCTCTTAGACACTCAAGCTTTTAAATTTATTATTTTTGTCACATGAGCGAGAGAGTATATAATGAGGAGGGTCTTTTAACACCGTAGATACAATTTAGTCTAGTGGTGAGACGCACACACATCAATATAAAACTGCTCTCCTTATAAATTTTTTGTTTTTATTTTATAAGGGCATTTCGTTCAATATATTTTCAGATTGTATCGCCCTCATAACTGACACAAATCCGACAAGGTACTTTCAAAATCGTACTCTCATACACTACCGTCCGAAATTGTGCGAACTCTGCTTTTTCAACAACTATAAAACTGTTCAAATCTTCAAAAATATTAAAACTAAAATTTTTTCCTCTTTATTTTATTAAAGCTAATAAAATTCTGAAAGAAATGACACCTTGACAAAGAGAATATGTTAATTTTTCAATTAGATATCTAAGAAAAACCCAATTTTCAATGTTTTTACTATTTTTTTTATTTCTCTGGCAAAAATTAATATTTTTAAACGTTCTTAGGCTCATGGAAATCGTATTTTGTTATGCAATTCAAATTATATAAAACAATTCATGTACACATTCTTCGCTAGCGTATGCAAACCGTGAAAGTTGGCTCATAAAATGTCAAAAAATTGTGATTAATATTTATATGACAAAAAATGATCAGTAAAATGTATAAATCTTAAATTTACCTACATAAATCAGAGAAGTTTAGAATGATATATTTACTTTATTTTTAAACATTATATTTTATTGTAGAATTAAATTTAAATTTTTTGACATTTTATGAGCCAACTTTCACGGTTTGCATACGCTAGCGAAGAATGTGTACATGAATTGTTTTATATAATTTGAATTGCATAACAAAATACGATTTCCATGAGCCTAAGAACGTTTAAAAATATTAATTTTTGCCAGAGAAATAAAAAAAAATAGTAAAAACATTGGAAATTGGGTTTTTCTTAGATATCTAATTGAAAAATTAACATATTCTCTTTGTCAAGGTGTCATTTCTTTCAGAATTTTATTAGCTTTAATAAAATAAAGAGGAAAAAATTTTAGTTTTAATATTTCTGAAGATTTGAACAGTTTTATAGTTGTTGAAAAAGCAGAGTTCTCACAATTTCGGACGGTAGTGTATAATTATGATAAACATATATATATATAAGGTTATATATACCCAACGATAGACTTTGAAAAAGTCGTCTTGTTAATGTCATTAGACATTATTTTTATTATTATTATTATTATTATTATTATTATTATTAATATTATTAGTTTATTATTTTTATTTTTTTTTTACCATCGCTCGGAAGCGAGTGAGTCGATGCTCTGTTGTTAAAGTAATATAAAAATATTAAAATGAAAAAATATATACTCAGACGCGCATTGCTTATTTATAAGTTCATTATAGAGCATTTGATGAGTATTGCTTTTCTATATATTATTTTAGAGTTGGCATATATCATTTAATACTAAAAATAATAAGTTTTAAAGTATTTGATGCGCATTGCTTTCCTATAATATATATTGCAGAGTTGGCATTTAACATTTAGCACAATAAATAATTTTTAAAGTATTTAATGCGTATTGCATTTACATATTATACTGAAGAGTTGGTAATTATTTTATTAGTAGATGATATAATAATAAAGTATTTGATACGTATTGCTTTTACATAAAATATTACAAAGTTGGCATATACCATTTAATACTAATAATAATAAGTTTTTAAGTATTTTATGCGCATTGCTTTTCTATACTATATATTGCAGAGTTGGCATTTAACATTTATTACAAATAATAAGTTATAAAGTATTTAATGCGTATTGCATTTAGATATTATACTGAAGAGTTGGTAATTATCATTTAATACAATAAATAAGTTTCAAAGTATTTTATGCGTATTGCTTTTACATAAAATATTACAGAGATGGCATATATCATTTAATACTAAGAATAATAATAATTTTTAAAGTCTCTGATGCGTAATGCTTTTAAAAACTATATATTAGAGTTGGCATTTTTTTTATTATTAAATTAAAGAGTTGGCATTTATCCTATTAGTAGATGATATAATTTTAAAGTGTTTGGTGCGTATTGCTTTTAGATACTATATTGCAGATTTGGTAATTATTTTATTAGTAGATTATATAATATTAAAATTTTTTGGTGCGTATTGTTTTTAAAAACCATATTTCAGAGTTGGCATATATCATTTCGTACAAATAATTTAGTTTTTAATGTGTCTAATGCGCATTGGTTTTCTTTATTATATTGAAAAGTTGGCATTTATCAAATAAGTAGATGATATAATATTAAAGTGTTTGGTGCGCATTGGTTTTAGATATTTACATGTTTTTATATTTTAATGTTGGCATATATAATTAAGGGAAATAATTTTTAAATTTTGTTTCAAGTTATTGGTGCGCATTGTATTCGTGTATTTATGTTTATATATTTTAGAGTTGGCAATTACTTTTTTAATTGGGCATGTTAAATTATTTAGTGTGAAATTCTTTTAAGGGTCATACTTAAAAGCATACTCCTATTTACACGATAGTTCTTTTTGTTAAGAAATAGCTCGAGGTGCCCCCCACCCACTTACGACCAAATGAAGATTCATGTAAATTTTAGCAAGGTTTTAAACGTACTTTCCAAAAAAAATATTGAAAGTTATTTTCGAAAAAAATACTATTAGGTTTTTGAGATTTAAGACTAAAAATTCATTTTTGAACCTATGTGTATCGATCGATTTTTTTCAAAATTTTTTTACAAAAACTGCTCTAAATTTGACGAATTTTGAGCCTGGTCCGATAATGGGAATACGATAGGAACTATTTTTTCGAATTTTCAAATTTCACGTCTTTAATTATTCATGTTAAAAAGTATTTAAAATTATTCTAAGAACTATTTTACTATGTATATAATTAATAATGTGTAATTATTTGACACCTAGAGATTAATTATTTTAGATTGATTAAAGGAAAAAGATATAAACAAAAAAAGTATTAAACATGCTCAATAAAGTTTTTTCATCGAGCAGAATATTTGGAGACTATTCTTTACTCTATGATTCTGTAGTTTAAATGGGTTGCAGCAGAAATTAAATGCTCCTAAATTTGACATGGCATAAGAACGTAGAATTGTTTTTTTACATGACACGCTATAAAGCCTGGTCCGATAATGGGAATACGATAGGAACTATTTTTTTCGAATTTTCAAATTTCACGTCTTTAATTATTCATGTTAAAAAGTATTTAAAATTATTCTAAGAACTATTTTACTATGTATATAATTAATAATGTGTAATTATTTGACACCTAGAGATTAATTATTTTAGATTGATTAAAGGAAAAAGATATAAACAAAAAAAGTATTAAACATGCTCAATAAAGTTTTTTCATCGAGCAGAATATTTGGAGACTATTCTTTACTCTATGATTCTGTAGTTTAAATGGGTTGCAGCAGAAATTAAATGCTCCTAAATTTGACATGGCATAAGAACGTAGAATTGTTTTTTTAAATGACACGCTATAAAGACAAATAAAATATGTTTTTAGGTTAAATTTGATAGCGATATTTGCGCACTTGTTCTCATGGTGAATATTAATCAGGAGTAACAGTGCGCAAGTCGCGTTTTCGTATTCTTCTGCGCACACTATTACTCCGCCATTTTGAAAATAATTTCTGTTTTAAAACAGGAATCTATCGTTTTTTTCAGGTTTTGATCTTCCTAGTCTGCAAATTTATTTTTTAATTCTTAATTTGTGATTAAGGGGTTAAACCACTCTAGAATTTTCAAAAAATCAAACAATTTTTTTTTGCTTTAAAAGGCGCCTAAGGGTGTATAGAATAAGAAACAATATCAATTATAAGTCGAAACACTTTTTAATTTAGGAGGTCAATTATACGGCGCAGGCATTGCAGATTGAAGGTATATCCAAAAAGTCATAATTAAAACTTTAAACTCGTTTTTCTCAAAACTACATTTTTTGTGCTGGCCGGAAACATGACTTTTACAAATCCCAACCGATTTACTTAAAAATTAAACTGTAGCTTCTCAATAACATTATCTAGAGAAAGACGTACGGATTTTTTTTATGTTGCACATTTTTTTTGTTATAAACAATTTAGTGTCAATTTTTTAAGTAAAAAACTCGGTTTTTCCTTAAAATGTTCGCCATTTTTGCAAAAATCAATTGAAAAAAAATCCCCTACGTCTTTCTCTAGCTTTTAAGATGTAAAAATAGAAAGAAATTTGTTTTTTGTTCTAGGATGAAAATTGGAGCTAAAACCTTTCCGGCCGCGACGTGATTCCTCTCAGAAAGGGTTCCTATCACGTACCTGTAAATTTGATATTTAAAAAAAAAATAATTAATGAAGTATATTTTTTTTCTCTTTAAAGTGTACCTAATAAAGATATGTAAACATATTTTTCAGTACATTTAAACTTTTCTTGAAAAAAATTTCTAAAGTTAGGCCTTTTTTTGACGCTCTAGAGTGGTTTAACCCCTTAAAGATTTCATTCATATTTATTAATTATCGACTTATCCGGTATTATTTTGAAAATCATTCATTTTAAATTGCTTAATAACTTCTACAAATACAACAAAATTTTAGATAAAAAAAATCGTGAAAGCTAGTCTTCATGAGTACTAAAAGGAAAAAAATTTTCAAAAAGATCTGAGGTGCAAAAGCCAAATTGTCTCCGATTTGGCATGGAATACCTCATATATTATATATATTATATAATATATAATATTATTATTTTTTTCTATCTTATTATATGGGGTGTCGTCTAGCTGACAAGACGAATCCCCAAGCCAAGGGCTGAGTCTTAACAGATCGCAGTGTGGTAACTGCTCTACCGAGTTCAACACCCCTCCAGGTACCTAAGTCGTATACAAACGATTCCGAGTCTCGACATAGAATTTGGTATACCCATAATCGACCGCTAGAAGCCAGGCCGTTATACGGTGAGATCCTGTCAACGATCCGCGACTCCATACGGCAAACAGGGCCCGTGCGATGACCGGACAAAGACCGATCACCTAGTAGTGTTACATTGTTTTGAGCCTTTCAACTCACGAGACTCCTAGAAATATCGTTGCCTCCTTTGACTAGAAAGGATACGGCCTTAGAGGCGTTCAGGCATAATCCCACGGATGGTAAGCTTCGCACCACCGGCCGCTCGACCGAGTGCGTGAAACAAATGTCCGAACCTGCGGTTCCTCTCGTACTGAGCAGGATTACTATCGCAACGACGAGTCATCAGTAGGGTAAAACTAACCTGTCTCACGACGGTCTAAACCCAGCTCGCGTTCCCTGTTGGCGGGTGAACAATCCGACGCTTGGCGAATTTGACGATAGTTGTTTTGTCTATTGTTTTTGCACCTTTCAGGGCATATAATTTCGCAGACAAAATACTCGTATAAATACGATTCCCATCGAATGTATCGTAAAACCGACAACCATTTTCCACCGGAGCGTGGCGGTAGTTTTCTGCAAAAAAGAGGTAATGGTGGAGATGACGGAACTTTAAAAAGAAAACTCTTGTTCCAAAATTGGTTCACCAATTAGGGAACAAGAATTTTCTTTTCAAGTCCCGTCTTCTCCATTGGTGTAGGTACGCATACAACAATGGAGAAGACCAAACTTAGAGAAAGAAAACAATTGCTACCTAATTGGTGAACCAATTAAGGAACCAAAAACTGAACTTTGGAAAAAAAATATTTGTTACCTTATTGGTTGAGCAATTGGAGAACAAATGTTTTCTTTTTCTTTAAGTGCTTACCCAACATGTGATTCACCCGTTCCTCGTAAAGAAGAGCAACATTCTTAAATTTGATAAAAAAAATCTCTTTATAGAGTAATTCATCTTCGTGTTCCAAAAGCAGTTTTTCTAATTTATGTTTGTCGTCTCTGTTCATCTCCTCGATTAGATAATTTGAACAGTGGCAGCAATGAATTTAAAATAAATCGATATTCGCAGTTAAGGAACAACTCTTCGGAAAAGTAGCGTAAGCGATCAGTTAAATCAATATCACTTGGAGCCGAGTACTCAGTGAAAAGTTGTGTTTTTACATTTCCGTAGAAATGTTCCACGGGAAGAGGAAAGAGGTCTGCCAGAGCTAGTTTCTTATCCACGACCAACGCATCAGAACTACCAGAAAGAGGAAGTACTTTCTTATCAACAAATAAAGGAATAGTTTTTTTTGGAAGTTCCTTAGGAAAAACCAACGGAACAGGCTCACCAGAAACTTCTTTCTTTGGTCTCTCTACAGGCCTTTGGTTAAATTTTGGTTTTAACAAAGTCAACAATGACTGTAAAACCATAATCTGATACGGATTCAGATTTTTCAATTGTGTGGAAAAATTCGTAAATCCCAACACGTATGCACAATCAGTTTCTTCAAAAATATTATAATTGTAGACTGCAGCTAACAAGATTGCATTTGCATTGACTAGAGCCTTCTTTCCGTTCTTGTTGTAAAGCTATAATATATAATTAAAAAATTGGTTGACCATTTAGGTAAAAGATGATTTCTTTTCTTAAGTCTCGTCTATTCCACCGTTGTATGTGAATGGTAAATTGCTCACTAATTGGTTATACAATTTAGCAATCCACCATTCACACACATCGGTGGAGTAGACGAAACTTAAAAAAAATACATTTGCCATCTAACTGGTTGAGCAGATAGGTGGCACATACTGTGATAAGAAAACATTTGTGTTCCAATTGGTTTTCCAATTAGGGAACGATATAATTTAAAGTAAAAAAAAATTGCTTACCGTCGCGAGCGTTGCCTTCGCATTTAGTTTCGATCTTAAAAAGTTTCTTAATTCCAAGGGAACATTGATTGGCGGTGTTCTCCTTTCCATATTCAGAAACTACGAAAGGTGGAGAAATGATTGCTTTTTTAAACATTTTGAAGCGTGAAAAAAAACCGAACGCGGCACTTATTTGTTGAAAAAACTCAGTGACACTAACATCATAATAAAGAAGACGAAGAACTAAAGCAGTTTTCGTGAAAGAAGGCATAGGCAGATAAGGCCAACGCACTATAGATTCGCTAAAGTCGTTCGCGAACGAGGTGCATCGACAGTAGGTATAAGGTTGGTTCCACAATCAGATGTTTCAAGCCAATTTTCTGGACGAAATGATGCGTGTGCATAATTTTTCTATTGTTGCGAATCGTTTAGTCTTAAAAATCGTCCAAGTAAGGCAGCACCAACTATATCGAAACTAAAATTTTTGAAAATTATTTACAGTATTTATAAATAATAAAAAAAATAAATTGTCAGAGAAAGTCGCCGCTAGTGGCACACAACTTTTTTGACAATTTTCTGTTAAATGCACCACAGTTCCTATCTAATTGGTCAATGACCAAATAGGGAACAATTCATTTAAAAAATTCGCTCAACACACTCGTCGATGGCAAATGACGTGCTGAACTCAAATATCATATGTACAAGTCACCTACTTAATTCATTGCTTTTATATTTAAAAAAAACTGTTTGACCAATTAGGTGAAAACGAATTTTCAAATCAACTAATGAGCTCAACTAATCAACATCTTGAAACGTCAGGGGCTCTAATTTTTTTTCAACCCCCCAACGCATTACAAAAGAACAAAAATCATTTTATTTAGAATTGAAACTTTTTAATAAAACCTACGAGATTGTAGCGTATTGTTTTCTAAACTTTATACCTACTAAACTGCCACAAACTCGTAGGTTTTATTAAAAATTTTCAATTCTGAATAAAATGATATTTTTTCTTTTGTAATACGTTGGGGGGTTGAAAAAAAATTGAAGCCCCTGACGTTTCAAGATGTTGATTAGTTGAGCTAATTAGTTTATTTGAAAATTAGGTCCTACCTTATTGGTCAAACACTATTTTTTAAATATACATATAAGCAATGAAGTAAGTAAGTGACTTGTACATGTGATATTTGAGTTCAACACGTGATTTGCCATCGACAAGTGTGTTGTGAGAATTTTTTTTAATGAATTGTACCCTATTTGAATATTGACCAATTAGGTGGCACATTATCTATTTCTTACCCAAATTGTCAGAGAAAGTCGCCGCTTGTGGCACACAACTTTTTTGACAATTCTCTGTTAAATGCACCACAGTTCCTATCTATTGGTCAATGACCAAATAGGGAACAATTGGGGCTCTAATATTTTTTTTCAACCCCCCAACGCATAAAAAAGAAAAAGAATCATTTTATTCAGAATTGAATTTTTTTTATAAAACCTACAAGTCTGTGGCAGTGCAGCAGGTACAAAGTATAATCTAATTGGCCTATGATAAAATAGAAAACAATTTATTAAAATTAGAGAATAAGTTTTTCAAAACTGTTTTATTAGTTATTTAAGAAAATTTCAAAACTAAATCGAACGTAAGTTCGAATTTTTATAGTACATAATTTGTTACATATTTCAACCGTATAATTCTCAAAATTATTATCAACGTTCACATAAAAATTTTTTTCTTATTGGTTAACCAGTTCGGGAGCATGTGTTTCCTTCTCTAGGTTTCGCTTGGAGTGGGAAACACATGCTCCCTAAGTGGTTAACCAATTAGGGAGAACCTGTTTTTTCTCGCTATAATTTTTTTTAACAATTTATAATTTTGTTATAACATAATACGTCACACATTTCTTTCAATCCTATATAATCAACGTTCGTATATAAATTTTTTCTTAATTGGTTAACCAGTTAGGGAGCATGTGTTTCCTTTTCCAGGTTTCACTTGAAGAGGGATACACATGCTCCCTAACTGGTTAACCAATTAGGGAGAACCTGTTTCTCCGTTCATTAAGACACACAACCGCGTCGGTTACGTAATTGGTTAACCAACTAAGCAACCAACACTTAATTCAGCAAAGAATGTGTTGGCTGCTTAATTGGTTAACCAATTAGATAAGCAATTACTCACAGTTCTAATCAGCCCACAACTTTAGTTGCAAGAACGGGCTCTTTGGATCATTTTCCTGCAAATATTCCTTCATATTGAGGCAATACTGGACGAATAGCATGTGTGATTTTGTTTTCTTGGTAAAATTTTTGTCCTCAAAATATTGAACCCTATAGTTTGTTTATTTTATCCCGACAGGTACTTTTTTCAAAATTGCCGGAAGTGCAACTTTGTCGTTGGATATTTTCTTGGCCCACACAATGTCCCCAACTTTCATGCTCTTTAGTATGGAGCTCTGAAGCGGAACACCATTATTGAATTTCCTTTCTACCAAGACTGCTTCCATCACCGGCGAGGTTGACCGCAAATTTCTATCCGGTCTCATTCGAGGTGATTTGAACGGTTCGGTACTCGCTGGTTGAGCGCGTGGCGCTTGAGACGCTTCAGGTGTGAGGGAGTCGGGATCCTCTTGACGAGGATGCCTCTCAACCGAACGGGATTGAGAAGGTTCTCGTGATTGAGAGCTCGGCAGACTCTCACTGCTTGCTGTGGGTCGGAGGGAGTCGGGATCCCCTTCACGAGGTTGCATCTCAACCAAACGTGATTGAGAAGGCTCTCGTGATTGAGAGCTCGGCTGACTCTTCTTCAAAGAGGCCTTTTTTTTAATTAAGCGGTCAATCCGTAATTGCGGCTGATAATCGCCTCTATATCCGGCAGTGCATTGACGCTTTCGCGTCCTGGCGACGGTACCGTCGTTGCTTTTTCGTTTTCGGCCAGGGCCGTGGTGTTGAAGGCCGCTAGTGATGACGACGGCAACGTCGTCGCTTTTTCGTTTTCGGCCAGGGCTGTGGTGTTGATGGTCGCTGAGACTGTCCTCTTCGACACTGTCGTCTTCGCGGCCTTTTTGTTTTCGGCGAGAGCTTTGTTTTTGCTTTCGTGAACGGAAGTCTCTGGCACTAGCCAGTTTCCGTTCTTTATAAGTCTCCACCAGGGCATGACCTGGCAAGATCTGCTTCAATGACAAACTCTGGAAATCCACAATTTCGACCAGAACTTTAATCTCAGGCATACGATCATTGTCGTTAAAAGAAGCGAAAGTAATATTATCAGCGGGAGTAACAACGTATTGGATCCTGTTCGTTTGATTGCTGCTGTAGACTCTAACCCTAAAAAAAATTTGCTCATCAATTGACTGAGCAATTCAGCAATCCACCATTCACACACATCGGTGGAATAGACGGAACTTAAAAAAAGAAAACATCTACCATCTAACTGGTTGGCTAGTTAGGTGGCAAATGTTTTCTTTTCCTAAGTTTCGTCTATTCCACCGATGTAAGTGAATGGTAAATTTCTCACCAATTCGTAAAACAATTCAGCAATCCACCATTCACACACATCGACGGAATAGACGGAACATAAATAAAGAAAACATCTGCCATCTAACTGGTTGACCAGTCAGGTGGCAAATGTTTTCTTTTCCTAAGTTTTGTCTAATTTATCGATGTATGTGAATGGTAAATTACTCACTAATTAGTTAAACAATTCAGCAATCCACCATTCACACACATCGACGGAATAGACGGAACATAAATAAAGAAAACATCTGCCATCTAACTGATTGACCAGTTAGGTAGCAAATGTTTTCTTTTCCTAAGTTTCGTCTATTCCACCGATGTATGTAAATGGTAAATTGTTCATTAATTGGTTGACCAGTTAGGAAACACGTATAATTTACATAAATAAAAATTAACACAATATAATTAGATAACTCACGCGTATGTCATCGAGACCTCTGCCATTCTTTTGAGGTCCCTAAAAAGGTGCTGATTCTCTTCCATATACTTAAATAGGAGGTTGTTAGATGTGCGTGAAGTTAGCGCAACAACCATAAAATTACCATATATTTTTTTGGAATCGTTTAGTCATCGTTTGGTCATGTTTGGAAACCAACTTTTAACGTTTGGATGCAATATTTAAAAAAGTTATTGAATTTTTAAATTTTTAGTGCTAATTTCACATTTGCACATTTGTTTGGCCATCGTCTGGATGGGATTGGAAACACCATTTAAGTGTTTGGACGATTCACAATATGATTTTAATACGTTTTAAAGATTTCTGTTCACAGCACAGTGGAAACGTATCAAGTTGCGTACAAGTGACTGAGCATGAGCATTCTCAGCGCGAAATTTAAAAATCTATTATTATTACTTTATAAGGACTATTATTAGTTAAAAAAAGAAATGAAGGTGCAAACAACAGCAGATAATTAATAGTAATAATAATTTTAATAATTAATAATTTGTAAAAAAATATATATATTTAAAAAAAACAGAAACTTTTGAAGAAAAATTGTAATTAAAAAAAAAAAATACTTGAGATTTTTTTTTTAAAATTGTGATTTGTAAAAGTATGCAAATATTTTGTTCTATTTCTTAATTATTAATGTTTAACAACTGAAAAAGAAATAAAGAAAAATTTGTATGCTTTCTTTTAATAATTCCTTTTTTCTTAGTGTTAATTTGTTTGTAATTTTCCAAGCTTACTTTAATTTGCTGAATTTCTATTTTGCAAACATAATATAGTATAATCTGTATCTTATTTCAAAACTGTAGAATGAATAAAATGATTATAATTTGTAATATATAATACAATCTATCAAAACTTAACAAAAAATCAAAGAATACACATAAAAGACTAACCTTTAAGACTGGACAGAAAGAAAGAAAGATAATGAATAAATGAAATAATCTGAAGATTTTTATAGTTAATTAATTATTATTGTTGGCAATTACATAAATTTATTTTTAAAATACAAATTCTCTGCATGCTTAACATAAATAATTTTTAAACTACAAACTTCCCTACTGAAAATTCTCATATAGGATCTTATATACATAAATTCATATATTAAAATCCACATAAAATCCTATGAGTCATGTAAGAAACTATAAAGGATCTTATGAAAAATCATATAGGAAATTGAGACATGATTTGAAGTAGGATTCGATGTAAATTCTTATAAACGTATTCTTAGGTAATAAATTATGTAAATTCCTATGTGAAATCCTACAATTTTTTCTGGTCACATTTTTTCCTTCAATTTCTTATGTCAATTTCTTTCGTGTTTTCTCACTAAAAAACATACCAAAATTCATTGCTCAATCCTTAACCAGAAATTTTCCTATATTCTTACATGAGATCCTACATAGGATTTTATGTAGGATCCTATACAAGATCCTACGTATGAACTCATATGGATTCGTAAATAGGATCTCATATAAGAATTCATCATACAGAAATATATATATATGAATCCATGTAAAATCTTATGTAGGATCATATATAAAATTGTATATAGGATCCTATATAGGATTTCATGTAAGAATTCATCACATAGGAATTTATGTGGGATGTCATGTGTGGATTTCATTGTTTTAATTGCCCATCTATGATACCAAGTCGGAAATTATATAGGAAATTATATGGGAAATTCAAATATAGATGTATATAATCATAGTTCCACTTTTACGCCGCCAGATGCTGCTAATTTTTTTTTCTCACAGTTGAGATCAGTCTTGAATACTATAAAAGCTGAGACTCTAACTCAGAAGGTGTATTGCAAAGCACAATTTCTTTTCTTTTCAGATGAATTGCAGTAATATTATTTGATTTTTAATTAAATAATTTTTAATTTTTATAAACTGCCGTCTGCCAACTGAAAATTCCTATATGAAATCCTATATTGTTTCCTTTATATAATTCTATGTGAAATCTTAAATATAAATATTTCAGAATCTACATGAAATCCTGTATGATTTCTTATGTTCAAATCAATCATATATATGAGGCAAAATTCCTGAAATGTCCGAACAAAAAATTAAAAGTTCTCGAATTTAATCCATACTTTTCTAAAATGTTGTTATTGTTGGTGAAAGTCTAAAAATCAATTATTATTGAATTAAATAAAATGGTTTTTGAATTACAACGTTTTTAATTTTTAACTTTTGAAAAAAAAAATTTTTTCAATGTACAATATTTATAAGTAGAATGCATAAAAGTTAACATATATATAATGATTTTTAAAGCTTTTTTGACGGGCTACACGCTGTTAATAAAATTTTTTTTTTTAAATAACATTTGACCTTGAAAGTCAAGGTCAAAATGTTAATTTACGTTTATCTCAAAATCGGATTTTTTAAAATTATTTTTAACTATCCCAATGGAAAGCTTGACTAATTTCCTACAAATCATGTAATTTTTAGAGTGGGATCTTTTAAAGTTTTTGAGATATTAATTAATTAATTAATTAATTAATGTTTATAACAAATCAAATATTTTACAAACGAATAAAGTTACCGTAATTCTGAAGTTAATAATTGAGAGTTAACGTAATTCCGCATCCAACGAGCCCTATATGAAGTATTTTGGATAAGTAGATTGTTAATAAACAATTAGTTAACATTGCAATTGTTTATTAACAATCTACTTATCCAAAATACTTCATATAGGGCTCGTTGGATGCGGAATTAGCTTAACTTTCAATTGGTTAGTTTAGATTTGCGATAACTTTATTTGTTTGTAAGATATTTCATTTTTTATTGTTATTTAACTAAAATTGAACAAAAATACTTCATATAGGGCTTTTGGATGCTTGTTAGTAAAAAATAAAATATTTCACCAACAAATAAAGTTATGGTAATGCTGAACTTACCAATTGAAAGTTAAGGTAATTCCGCATCCAACGAGCCCTATATGAAGTATTTTGGATAAGTAGATTGTTAATAAACAATTGCAATGTTAACTAATTGTTTATTAACAATCTACTTATCTAAAATACTTCATACAGGGCTCGTTGGATGCGGAATTACGTTAACTATCAATTATTAACTTCAGAATTACGGTAACTTTATTCGTTTGTAAAATATTTGATTTGTTATAAACAATTAATTAATTAATTAATATCTCAAAAACTTTAAAAGATCCCACTCTAAAAATTACATGATTTGTAGGAAATTAGTCAAGCTTTCCATTGGGATAGTTAAAAATAATTTTAAAAAATCCGATTTTGAGATAAACGTAAATTAACATTTTGACCTTGAATTTCAAGGTCAAATGTTATTTAAAAAAAAAATTTTATTAATAGCGTGTAGCCCGTCAAAAAAGCTTTAAAAATCATTATATATATGTTAACTTTTATGCATTCTACTTATAAATATTGTACAGTAAAACGTACAAATGCCTTCCACTTGAAGTTGCTGCTACAAATTGAATATTTGCAGTGAGACTTGTAACTCTGTGATCCTTGTTCATAGAGCTGTCATAATAAAGAATGTCATCACTAGTCATCGTTGGAAAAATGTTGTTATGATTGGTTACGTGTTTAGTTAACAGTTTTATAAATTGACAAATTATTTAGAAGTAATTCTGAATGTTCAAATTGTGAAATGTTTTCGAAAAATTATATGTTTCAAGTGACGCAAAAAAGAAGTGTGCAGTTAATTGCAGATAAATAACATTTTAAAACTAAATGAATCACAAAATAACCTTAAATTTATCTAAACGCTTATAATAATTATAATTAATTATTTAATTTAATATTATTATATTAATTTAAAAAAATCATAATATATTTAATTTTCTTACTTTCAATAATAATTGTAAACATTGAAATTTATAAATTATATTATTTCTAAATTTCAAAGAAAATACATTATTTATATTTTTCTTGAAAAGAAATTAATTTTTTAATATAATTTTTTTTATTTAATCGTTAATTCAATAGTAATAAACTAATTTCCCATTTTTATAAAACTTGTATATTTCTTTTAAATTAATATTTAAAGATATTCAACCAATTGCAATCGGTTGCAAAGTTTGTAAATATTTTTAAAAATATTAAAAAGAAATTTACGTTTTACAGATTTGAAATAAAGTGATTTTTCATGCTCATTTTTCGCAAGTTTTAGTTAATTTTAATAAATGTTTCAAAAAAATAATTCTACGATTCCGGAACTGGAGTAAAAGGAATTTTGGTGCTCATGGTTCAAAAATTGTAGGCAACATTCAAAAAATTTTCAAAAAATTATTTCGCCCAGAGAAATAAAAAAAACTGAATTTTCGTGCCCATAGTTCTGAAGTTTTTGGCAACATTAATAAATATATTTAAAAAATTAATTTTACGCCTCGAAGAAGCAAAGAATAATAATATTTATATTAATTGGTAGCAAGTTTCTGGTAATTTAAAAAAAGGTTTAAATAAAAAGTTTTAAGTTTCAGATAATCGAAATGAAGTGATTTTTCATCCACATGCAACCCAAGTTTCTGTCAATTTTTACTAAATGTTTCAAAAACTAAATTTTACGCCTCAAGGACTAGAAAAAAATAGAATTTTTTATGTCCATCGTTTTGAAACTTTTAGAAATTTTAATAAATGATCAGAAAAATTTATTTTACATCTCGGAGAATAAAGAAAAAATGGAATTTTGGTGCGCATGTTAAAGTAGTTTTTGTAAACATTTAAAAAGTGTTTTAAAAAAATGAAACTTTACGCCTCGAAGATTCAAAAGGAGAAGAGTATTTATATCAAACGGTTGCAAGTTTCTGGTACTTTAAAAAAATTTTTACGTTTCAGAAAATCGAATTAATGTGATTTTTCATGATTATGCTTTGCAAGTTTTTTGCAATTTTTAAAAAAAGTTCCAAAAAATAAATGTTACGCCTCGGAGAATAGAAAAAATGTAATTTTGGTGCCCACGGTTTTAATGTTTTCGGCAACATTCAAAAAATATTCAAAAAAAAAATGTACGCCTCTGGGATTATGAAAGTAAAAAAAAATTATTGGTATCCATTATTTGGAAGCTTTTCGAAATTTTTATAAATATTAAAAAATTAATTTCACGCCTCGTGGAATTGAAAAAAATATAATTTTCGTGCTCAAAAAATACTCAAGAAAATAAACAATAAGCCACGGAAAATCGATGAAAAAATAAATGTTTGGATCTCATTGTTTGTAAGTTTATAACAATTTTTAATGAATGTTTTAAAAAAAATTAATTTTATGCCTTAGGGCCTGAAGGGAAAGAATGATATTTATGCAAATGGATTGCAAGTTTCTGACAATTTTTAAAGAATGTTTTAAAGAATTTTACGTTTCAGGTAATCGAAATAAAGTGATTTTTCAAGCTTCATGCTTCGCAAGTTTTTGACAATTTTTATAAAAAGTTCTAAAAATAAATTTTATGCTTAAGAGTCTGAAAAAAATAGAATTATGATGCCTATGGTTCAAAAATTTTCGGTATTATTCAAATAATTAGAAAAAAATAACGCCAACGGAAAGAAAGAAAGATTTTTGATGATCAATTGTTATAAATATTTAAAAAAAATAAATTTTACTCCTCAAAGAATAGAAAAAATGGAATTTTGGTGCCCATAGTCCTGAAGTTTTTGGCAACATTCAAAAATTTATTTAAGAAATTAATTTTACGCCACAAAGAATAAATAGGAATATAATATTGATGTAAAATGGTTGCAAGTTTCTGGTACTTTTTAAAAAAACGTTTAAAAAAATATTACGTTTCTGGTAATCGACATAGTGTGATTTTTCATACTCATGCTTTGCAAGTTTTTGGCAATTTGAATCAAATGTTCCAAAAAGTAAATTTTACGCATCAGGGATCGCATTTCGATTCTCTCAGACGTAAAACTTATTTTTTGGAACATTTATGAAAAATATTTGAAAACTTGCGGAACATCAAAAGTTTTTTTTTAATTCCCTATGGCGAAAATTTTTTTTTATTCACAGAGACTGTGTATTTATTTTTTTTATTATTTTATTATTAATCACTTAGGAATTCTCTCAATTTCTCAACTTTTTGTTAATTCTCGAAATTCAAGTACTCAAATAATTATGTATTTTTTTAAATTAAGAAAAACGCTTATTACGCCTTCAAGTATATCTATTCAGCTTTACAAATTAGAGGAAGAGGAATTAAAAAAAATGTTTGAAATATACACTATTTCTTATAAGATTCCATTTTTTCCAAATTTTTTTTTAATTTAACCGCCCGCGATCAGCGAGTTTCCAGCTATTCTAGGGGTCAATGAAAACCTCGTGCAAGTCCTTTTGGTCGCCGGCGGTTCAATTTTATAACCGTATTCTTGATTGTTTCAATAAAAAAAAAGCTAATTTCTTTAAAAAAGAAAAATGACATAATAAAGTTATTTTGCGTTAAATATGAACATTCTAGCTATAAAATAATTTTGGGTACAAAAGTCTCAAATTTTTTTAATTTTGTAAATACTGCCGTAAACTTTGAACTATGTGCTCCAAAAAATAATTTTTTCTTTGAAAAAATTGAGAAGTAATATGTTTTTTGAACTGGAAAGAAGAAACTAAAAGAATTATAATAAAGGTTGAGTTTTAAATTTATTTGATGTGTTTCACAAGAGGAATCAATTATAATCTTCCAATAATAAATTTTAATGTAAAATATGAGAAGTAGAATTCATTTAAATATACAAAGAATTACATGTGCACAAGATTAAAAGACGTTTTCTTGTCAGTTCGAAACCTAACAAAGAAAGTTAAATGAAAAAAATTATTTAAAAAAAGGCACACAGAAACACACCTAATACTTCGTCCACCCGCCGTTGCAGTCTATTACAGTCTGAAAGTCTATTACAGTCTGAAGGCGCCTTGGCATCGATAAAATCGCGTTGGAGACGACTTCCGATGTATCACCTATTTCCTCCCAGCTTCTGAAGGTGTGGTCAATCAAAGCCTGTAAATTGCGATCGGTTCCAGATTCCCACTTTTTGACTACCAGCGCCCACAGATTTTCAATTGGGTTTAGGTCCGGTGAGTAGGGTGGATGAGGAAGCAAAGTTATATGGGGTTGCGTTTCGAACCAATGCATAGTTCAGTTGGCTCGATGAATTCGGCTACCATCCTGTATAAGTTTTATTTCCTCATACACATCCGCCGGAAATATCCGGTCCAGATAGGGAAGAAAGTCGTTTTGTAGCAATTCTACATAGGCCACAGAATTAAATCTGGGGCCTACCTCGCGCAAAACACCCACTCCATAAATGGAGGAGCAACCCCAAAAGTTGCACGATATTCGTCCGCTGCGTTGCTTCGCGACCACACAATTTTCTTTTAGACGGCTCCCTTTGCTTCTCCAAACACGAACGCGTCCATCTTCGGATGTGGAGAAGCATTTTTCATCGACGCAGATGGTGTTCATCCAAAATTCTTCCGGTTGTTGCACGTATTGTTCTGCGTAGGCTACACGCTGGACTCGATGAGCATCGGTAAGCTGAAATTTGTACGCTGGACGACGGCTACAAATGCCCATTTCGTTCAATCGTCGTCGGATTGTGTCGCTGCAGATTTCCGCATTAACCATATTTCTAAAACGTGCTGTTGTAGAAAATGGTTCGTGATCGGTATAAAATTCATTTATAACTTCATCCTGCGCTGCAGATGTTTTTCGCGGCGGATGGTTGTACTTCCGATGATCGGCTAACGCATGGAGTCCTCCTCGCGCATGTCGGTTAATCCATAGACGAACCGTCTTTGTAGAGCATCTGACATCATTTGCAATTTCAACAATGTTCCTCCCTGCACGATGCATCCCAATAATGACACTACGCGTTGCTTCTAAAAATTTTAATAAAAAAATTAAAATTTTTATTCATAACTAAAAATAAATTAAATAAAAAATTTCCTTGAAACGAAGATAATTTGTTTTAAAACAAATAAATTTTCTTCGTATCAAAAAAAAGTCAAAAAAATTGAAAATATTTTGAGCCAGTCGTTATTAAACAAAATAATTAAATAAATTTTAAACTTACCGCTTAAATTTGCGAAAACATGTCGGTCCATTTTTAATTTATAACGTCAATTTTAAAAATATTATTTTAATAATTAAAGTTTTATTTGCTTTTCAATTAAACAATTAAATAACATTCAAGTGCATGAGATAAAAATGTCAAACGATGATATCAAAGAAAATAAAACAAGAGAATTATTGTTTAGTTCTGAACTTTGTCACTCAACATTAAAAGAGAAGACACTATTTTTTTGATAAAAGGTTAATTATTTATTTATTTCTTATGTTATTGTTATTATGTTATTTATGTATGTAATTGTTAATTAAAATTTTTAGTAGATAAATTATTATTTTTATTAAAAATAATAATTTTTTTTTCAGCCGGTAAAGTAGAGGAATTCTAAGAGGAAAACAGGAAGTTATACGGTTTTTATTACAAAAAAATCTGGCAGCCCCCTGCGGGGGCGGCCACATTCTCCTCACGCGCTTTGTTTGTTTATTACAATTTAAAACCTATTAGCATTAATTACTTTTTAACTACACTCTGTAGTACAAAAATTTTCCTATTAAATTTAAAAATTGTATTAATTATACTACCAGAAAGTAGTTGAATGACCCAAGAATCTATTTGGTAGAATGAGATTTTGTAGTTGTTTCAGACTTTGTAATTGATTTAATTAATTTTGAAGTAAAATGTCAAGAAGAAAGAAATTATTTTTATTAATTTTATTAAAAAGAGTGAAATTAATTACACACAGAGTTAAAATAAGTAAAAAAATAGTTATTTTAAGAGGGGATCTTCATATAATAGACTTGTTTTGAATAATTTATGAGAAACAACTCATAGTCTTTATTAAAATGCGTTAAATTAATTTATAGAAATAGGTAAGGTTTAAAGGTATAAGAATAAATTTTTTATAGGGCAAAAAAAAGAGAATGACGGCACTGTAGCTGTTCAAACTTAGTTCCTTAATATTGCGCCGTGGATTGGCCAGGTCTTTGTAATTAACGAAAATCGACAAACCAAATTATTTACTAAAATAAGATATTCCGCTTTGAGCTAATTTCAATTGAGTAAAAGAAAAAATTAATTGAAAATTTAAAAACACTAAAAAACAGAACTTTAAAGTAAATGTATTTTTTAAAGCAACAAATTTATTACATGAGGTTTCGCTCTCATGTTTTTATTCATAAAAATTTTTTTGTACAATTTATATAAGTGAAATTTTTGGTTTTTATAAATTAAATTTCATTTTCTTAAAGTACTTTGACTTTAAGGATAACATTCTCATCACGGCACTCGCGTTTCACGCTCGAAAATTAGAAACATACAATAGGAAAAGGAGGCATGCATTAACCCATTAACGAAATTTTTACAGGTAATTTGAGGCTCTATCAAATAGTGTACTAAAAGAACCGAAAATTTAAAAAAAAACAATTTACAAGCATTAAAAAAAAATTTTTTTAGAATTTTTGTTCAGTTTTTGTAATTTTTTCAAATCTTATCCCTTCAGAATACCTTTAAATGCTAAAAATATGGCGTCAAAAATGTTTCAATACGCCATTTTGAATTTTTAAAAACTGACTTCAGAATCGTAATGAGCGACCTAAAAAACCAAGGAGTAGAAAGATTTATTTAACTTTGTTAAAAAGATTGTTGAAAAATGAATTTTCTCTTAAAAAATAGCAATTTTTATACATAGTTAATTTATAATTCTTTATAATTTCGCCTGCTACACTTATTATTTTTGTTTCACTTCACAATCCTTTCGTTATAGTGGAAAAAATGTTTTATAAATACTGCTTCAAAAACTTTAAATCTAGAGAGGAAAGTTGCTAAAAGAAAACGTGGCAAAATAGGTTAAAACTGTGCCACAAAAAATTAATCAGTAAAATAACACATCGAAAATAATTAAAAAATTTTGTTACCTTAAGCGTTATAGAACATAACTTCTTTGTTTTAATCTGTATCGAAAAGTGTTAAAGAACAAAAAAGTTTACTTTTGAGAGTATTTTAAGAGAAAATTAAAAAAAAAATTTTCGAGAAGAATTGAATTATTTAAAAATTTGAATAATTTTTGAATCTTTGGGAGGATTAGTCTGTCCAACGAACTCAGGCTTTATTTTTACTTGTTGAGAGCGTGTACCAAATATCAAAGCGATTCGTTACGATATGTTCAAGTCATCGTGGGGACAAAATGAGTCTAAAGACAGTCTACAGACAACAAACAGACGGACAGGTTTTCAAAACATACTTTTTGGCATCAAGAGGTCTCAAAACGTACAGATTCACTAAAATTTGAAACAAGTCAAAATCGACCAAAGCGAATACTTTCTCACTTAAGATAAGAATTTAAAAAATCTACAAATAAATGAATATAAACCAATTCAAAAGTAAATAATCGAAAAAATACGAAATTCTGGTATAAACAGCGCAATATAAACTATTTTAAAAAAGAGGATTATTTGAAAACAATTGCAATGTTTGGAAATGAAAAACAATAGTTGGACTTATAAAAAAAAAAAAAAAAAAAACTGAACTTTTATGAATTAGAGGTTGGTCAATATCGGGCAAATTTAATACTTTCTCATTATGATGAGAATGTGAAAACAAATAATAATTAAAAAAATTAAAAAATATTTCAATGTTTTGAAAATTATGAGTACGTTAATGATATTTGTGTTATTTCAAAGTAATTTAAACAGTAATAATACATAATAGGACAGTTTCTTCAAAAATAAAGTAAATTTGCCCTGCATTTTACTCATTTTTCACCCTTTTTTGTTTGTCATTTTTTAAGAAAAATGAGTAACTTTCTTGTTTTCATTCGAATCAAAACATGCTAAAAAACAAAAATGTTTCATTTGAATAATTTTGTTGTTTGTTTACGAAATTGTCTGCCCATCGAACTCAGGCGAAATTTTGGTACACTTAAAGTGCATACCAAATTTGAGATCGATTAATTAAAATTTGACCAAGTTATCATGGAGCAAACTTTTTGGTCGACAGAAAGACATACATACAGACAGACAGACAGACATGTAACTTTGTTGTTTTCACTCGAATCAAAAAATGCTAAAGAAAAAAAATTTTTCCTCTGACTTATATTTTTCCAAAAAAATTGAAAAAAATTTTTTTTTTGAAAATTAATAATTATAAAAAATTTTGTAACTTTGTTGTCTTCACTCGAATCAAAAAATGCTAAAGAAAAAAAATTTTCCTTTGACTCATATTTTTCAAAAAAAATTTAAAAAAATTTTTTTTTTTGAAAAATGAAGATTTTTGAAAACTAAAAATTTGAATAATTTTGTTGTTTGTTTACGAAATTGTCTGCCCAACGAACTCAGGCGAAATTTTAATACACTTAAAGTGTATACCAAATTTGCGATCGATTAATAAAAATTTGCCCAAGTTATCGTCGAGCAAAATTTTTGGTCGACAGACAGACATACATACATACAGACAGACAGACATGTAACTTTGTTGTTTTCACTCGAATCAAAAAATTCTAAAGAAAAAAATTTTTTCCTTGACTCATATTTTTCAAAAAAAATTAAAAAAAATTTTTTTTTTTGAAAAATGAAAATTTTTGAAAATTAAAATTTTGAATAATTTTGTTGTTTGTTTACGAAATTGTCTGCCCAACGAACTCAGGCGAAATTTTGGTACACTTAAAGTGTATACCAAATTTGAGATCGATTAATTAAAATTTGCCCAAGTTATCGTCGAGCAAACTTTTTGGTCGACAGACAGACATACATACATACATACATACAGACAGACAGACAGACATGTAACTTTGTTGTTTTCACTCGAATCAAAAAATGCTAAAGAAAAAAAATTTTTCCTTTGACTTATATTTTTCCAAAAAAAATTGAAATAAATTTTTTTTTTTGAAAAATGAAAAATTTTGAAAATTAAAAATTTGATTAATTTTGTTGTTTTTTTACGAAATTGTCTGCCCAGCGAACTCAGGCGAAATTTTGGTACACTTAAAGTGCATACCAAATTTGAGATCGATTAATTAAAATTTGACCATGTTATCATCGAGCAAACTTTTTGGTCGACAGAAAGACATACATACAGACAGACAGACATGTAACTTTGTTGTTTTCACTCGAATCAAAAAATTCTAAGGAAAAAAAATTTTTCCTTTGACTTATATTTTTCCATAAAAATTGAAAAAAATTTTTTTTTTGAAAAATGAAAATTTTTGAAAATTAAAAATTTGAATAATTTTGTTGTTTGTTTACGAAATTGTCTGCCCAACGAACTCAGGCGAAATTTTGGTACACTTAAAGTGTATACCAAATTTGAGATCGATTAATTAAAATTTGCCCAAGTTATCGTCGAGCAAACTTTTTGGTCGACAGATAGACATACATACATACATACAGACAGACAAAGAAAAACATGTAACTTTGTTGTCTTCACTCGAATCAAAAAATGATAAAGAAAAAATTTTTCCTTTGACTCATATTTTTCAAAAAAAATTAAAAAAAATTTTTTTTTTTGAAAAATGAAAATTTTTGAAAATTAAAATTTTGAATAATTTTGTTGTTTGTTTACGAAATTGTCTGCCCAACGAACTCAGGCGAAATTTTGGTACACTTAAAGTGTATACCAAATTTGAGATCGATTAATTAAAATTTGCCCAAGTTATCGTCGAGCAAACTTTTTGGTCGACAGACAGACATACATACATACATACATACAGACAGACAGACAGACATGTAACTTTGTTGTTTTCACTCGAATCAAAAAATGCTAAAGAAAAAAAATTTTTCCTTTGACTTATATTTTTCCAAAAAAAATTGAAATAAATTTTTTTTTTGAAAAATGAAAAATTTTGAAAATTAAAAATTTGATTAATTTTGTTGTTTGTTTACGAAATTGTCTGCCCAGCGAACTCAGGCGAAATTTTGGTACACTTAAAGTGCATACCAAATTTGAGATCGATTAATTAAAATTTGACCATGTTATCATCGAGCAAACTTTTTGGTCGACAGAAAGACATACATACAGACAGACAGACATGTAACTTTGTTGTTTTCACTCGAATCAAAAAATGCTAAAGAAAAAAATTTTTTCCTCTGACTTATATTTTTCCAAAAAAATTGAAAAAAATTTTTTTTGAAAAATAAAAATTTTTGAAAATTAATAATTATAAAAAATTTTGTAACTTTGTTGTCTTCACTCGAATCAAAAAATGCTAAAGAAAAAAAATTTTCCTTTGACTCATATTTTTCAAAAAAAATTAAAAAAAATTTTTTTTTTTGAAAAATGAAGATTTTTGAAAACTAAAAATTTGAATAATTTTGTTGTTTGTTTACGAAATTGTCTGCCCAACGAACTCAGGCGAAATTTTGGTACACTTAAAGTGTATACCAAATTTGAGATCGATTAATTAAAATTTGCCCACGTTATCGTCAAGCAAACTTTTTGGTCGACAGACAGACATACATACAGACAGACAGACATGTAACTTTGTTGTTTTCACTCGAATCAAAAAATGCTAAAGAAAAAAATTTTTCCTTTGACTCATATTTTTCAAAAAAAATTAAAAAAAATTTTTTTTTTTGAAAAATGAAAATTTTTGAAAATTAAAAATTTGAATAATTTTGTTGTTTGTTTACGAAATTGTCTGCCCAACGAAGTCATGCGAAATTTTGGTACACTTAAAGTGTATACCAAATTTGCGATCGATTAATAAAAATTTGCCCAAGTTATCGTCGAGCAAAATTTTTGGTCGACAGACAGACATACATACATACATACAGACAGACAGACATGTAACTTTGTTGTTTTCACTCGAATCAAAAAATGCTAAAGAAAAAAATTTTTTCCTGGACTCATATTTTTCAAAAAAAATTAAAAAATTTTTTTTTTTTGAAAAATGAAAATTTTTGAAAATTAAAAATTTGAATAATTTTGTTGTTTGTTTACGAAATTGTCTGCCCAACGAACACAGGCGAAATTTTGGTACACTTAAAGTGTATACCAAATTTGAGATCGATTAATTAAAATTTGCCCAAGTTATCGTCGAGCAAACTTTTTGGTCGACAGATAGACATACATACATACATACAGACAGACAGACATGTAACTTTGTTGTTTTCACTCGAATCAAAAAATTCTAAAGAAAAAAAATTTTTCCTTTGACTTATATTTTTCCATAAAAATTGAAAAAAAATTTTTTTTTGAAAAATGAAAATTTTTGAAAATTAAAAATTTGAATAATTTTGTTGTTTGTTTACGAAATTGTCTGCCCAACGAACTCAGGCGAAATTTTGGTACACTTAAAGTGTATACCAAATTTGAGATCGATTAATTAAAATTTGCCCAAGTTATCGTCGAGCAAATTTTTTGGTCGACAGATAGACATACATACATACATACAGACAGACATGTAACTTTGTTGTCTTCACTCGAATCAAAAAATGCTAAAGAAAAAAAATTTTCCTTTGACTCATATTTTTCATAAAAAAAAATAAAAAAAAATTTTTTTTTTGAAAAATGAAAATTTTTGAAAATTAAAAATTTGAATAATTTTGTTGTTTGTTTACGAAATTGTCTGCCCAGCGAACTCAGGCGAAATTTTGGTACACTTAAAGTGTATACCAAATTTGAGATGGATTAATTCAAATTTGCCCACGTTATCGTCAAGCAAACTTTTTGGTCGACAGACAGACATACGTACATTTAGACAGACAGACATGTAACTTTGTTGTTTTCACTCGAATCAAAAAATGCTAAAGAAAAAATTTTTCCTTTGACTCATATTTTTCAAAAAAAATTAAAAAAATTTTTTTTTTTTGAAAAATGAAAATTTTTGAAAATTAAAATTTTGAATAATTATGTTGTTTGTTTACGAAATTGTCTGCCCAGCGAACTCAGGCGAAATTTTGGTACACTTAAAGTGTATACCAAATTTGAGATCGATTAATTAAAATTTGCCCACGTTATCGTCAAGCAAACTTTTTGGTCTACAGACAGACATACATACATACAGACAGACAGACAGACATGTAACTTTGTTGTTTTCACTCGAATCAAAAAATGCTAAAGAAAAAAAATTTTTTCTTTGACTTATATATTTCCCAAAAAAATTGAAAAAAATTTTTTTTTTGAAAAATGAAAATTTTTGAAAATTAAAAATTATAAAAAATTTTGTTACTTTGTTGTCTTCACTCGAATCAAAAAATGCTAAAGAAAAAAAATTTTCATTTGACTCATATTTTTCAAAAAAAATTAAAAAAAATTTTTTTTTTTGAAAAATGAAAATTTTTGAAAATTAAAAAATTGAATAATTTTGTTGTTTGTTTACGAAATTATCTGCCCAACGAACTCAGACGAAATTTTGGTACACTTAAAGTGCACACTAAATTTGAGATCGATTAATTAAAATTTGCCCAAGTTATCGTCGAGCAAACTTTTTGGTCGACAGACAGACATACATATATACATACTGACAGACAGAAATGTAACTTTGTTGTTTTCACTCGAATCAAAAAATGCTAAAGAAAAAAAATTTTTCCTCTGACTTATATTTTTCCAAAAAATTGAAAAAAATTTTTTTTTTGAAAAATGAAAATTTTTTAAAATTAAAAATTATAAAAAATTTTGTAACTTTGTTGTCTTCACTCGAATCAAAAAATGCTAAAGAAAAAAAATTTTCCTTTGACTCATATTTTTCAAAAAAAATTAAAAAAAATTTTTTTTTTTGAAAAATGAAGATTTTTGAAAACTAAAAATTTGAATAATTTTGTTGTTTGTTTACGAAATTGTCTGCCCAACGAACTCAGGCGAAATTTTGGTACACTTAAAGTGTATACCAAATTTGAGATCGATTAATTAAAATTTGCCCACGTTATCGTCAAGCAAACTTTTTGGTCGACAGACAGACATACATACATACAGACAGACATGTAACTTTGTTGTTTTCACTCGAATCAAAAAATGCTAAAGAAAAAAATTTTTCCTTTGACTCATATTTTTCAAAAAAAATTAAAAAAAATTTTTTTTTTTGAAAAATGAAAATTTTTGAAAATTAAAAATTTGAATAATTTTGTTGTTTGTTTACGAAATTGTCTGCCCAACGAAGTCATGCGAAATTTTGGTACACTTAAAGTGTATACCAAATTTGCGATCGATTAATAAAAATTTGCCCAAGTTATCGTCGAGCAAAATTTTTGGTCGACAGACAGACATACATACATACATACAGACAGACAGACATGTAACTTTGTTGTTTTCACTCGAATCAAAAAATGCTAAAGAAAAAAATTTTTTCCTGGACTCATATTTTTCAAAAAAAATTAAAAAATTTTTTTTTTTTGAAAAATGAAAATTTTTGAAAATTAAAAATTTGAATAATTTTGTTGTTTGTTTACGAAATTGTCTGCCCAACGAAGTCATGCGAAATTTTGGTACACTTAAAGTGTATACCAAATTTGCGATCGATTAATAAAAATTTGCCCAAGTTATCGTCGAGCAAAATTTTTGGTCGACAGACAGACATACATACATACATACAGACAGACAGACATGTAACTTTGTTGTTTTCACTCGAATCAAAAAATGCTAAAGAAAAAAATTTTTTCCTCTGACTTATATTTTTCCAAAAAAATTGAAAAAAATTTTTTTTGAAAAATAAAAATTTTTGAAAATTAATAATTATAAAAAATTTTGTAACTTTGTTGTCTTCACTCGAATCAAAAAATGCTAAAGAAAAAAAATTTTCCTTTGACTCATATTTTTCAAAAAAAATTAAAAAAAATTTTTTTTTTTGAAAAATGAAGATTTTTGAAAACTAAAAATTTGAATAATTTTGTTGTTTGTTTACGAAATTGTCTGCCCAACGAACTCAGGCGAAATTTTGGTACACTTAAAGTGTATACCAAATTTGAGATCGATTAATTAAAATTTGCCCACGTTATCGTCAAGCAAACTTTTTGGTCGACAGACAGACATACATACAGACAGACAGACATGTAACTTTGTTGTTTTCACTCGAATCAAAAAATGCTAAAGAAAAAAATTTTTCCTTTGACTCATATTTTTCAAAAAAAATTAAAAAAAATTTTTTTTTTTGAAAAATGAAAATTTTTGAAAATTAAAAATTTGAATAATTTTGTTGTTTGTTTACGAAATTGTCTGCCCAACGAAGTCATGCGAAATTTTGGTACACTTAAAGTGTATACCAAATTTGCGATCGATTAATAAAAATTTGCCCAAGTTATCGTCGAGCAAAATTTTTGGTCGACAGACAGACATACATACATACATACAGACAGACAGACATGTAACTTTGTTGTTTTCACTCGAATCAAAAAATGCTAAAGAAAAAAATTTTTTCCTGGACTCATATTTTTCAAAAAAAATTAAAAAATTTTTTTTTTTTTGAAAAATGAAAATTTTTGAAAATTAAAAATTTGAATAATTTTGTTGTTTGTTTACGAAATTGTCTGCCCAACGAACACAGGCGAAATTTTGGTACACTTAAAGTGTATACCAAATTTGAGATCGATTAATTAAAATTTGCCCAAGTTATCGTCGAGCAAACTTTTTGGTCGACAGATAGACATACATACATACATACAGACAGACAGACATGTAACTTTGTTGTTTTCACTCGAATCAAAAAATTCTAAAGAAAAAAAATTTTTCCTTTGACTTATATTTTTCCATAAAAATTGAAAAAAAATTTTTTTTTGAAAAATGAAAATTTTTGAAAATTAAAAATTTGAATAATTTTGTTGTTTGTTTACGAAATTGTCTGCCCAACGAACTCAGGCGAAATTTTGGTACACTTAAAGTGTATACCAAATTTGAGATCGATTAATTAAAATTTGCCCAAGTTATCGTCGAGCAAATTTTTTGGTCGACAGATAGACATACATACATACATACAGACAGACATGTAACTTTGTTGTCTTCACTCGAATCAAAAAATGCTAAAGAAAAAAAATTTTCCTTTGACTCATATTTTTCATAAAAAAAAATAAAAAAAAATTTTTTTTTTGAAAAATGAAAATTTTTGAAAATTAAAAATTTGAATAATTTTGTTGTTTGTTTACGAAATTGTCTGCCCAGCGAACTCAGGCGAAATTTTGGTACACTTAAAGTGTATACCAAATTTGAGATGGATTAATTCAAATTTGCCCACGTTATCGTCAAGCAAACTTTTTGGTCGACAGACAGACATACGTACATTTAGACAGACAGACATGTAACTTTGTTGTTTTCACTCGAATCAAAAAATGCTAAAGAAAAAATTTTTCCTTTGACTCATATTTTTCAAAAAAAATTAAAAAAATTTTTTTTTTTTGAAAAATGAAAATTTTTGAAAATTAAAATTTTGAATAATTATGTTGTTTGTTTACGAAATTGTCTGCCCAGCGAACTCAGGCGAAATTTTGGTACACTTAAAGTGTATACCAAATTTGAGATCGATTAATTAAAATTTGCCCACGTTATCGTCAAGCAAACTTTTTGGTCTACAGACAGACATACATACATACAGACAGACAGACAGACATGTAACTTTGTTGTTTTCACTCGAATCAAAAAATGCTAAAGAAAAAAAATTTTTTCTTTGACTTATATATTTCCCAAAAAAATTGAAAAAAATTTTTTTTTTGAAAAATGAAAATTTTTGAAAATTAAAAATTATAAAAAATTTTGTTACTTTGTTGTCTTCACTCGAATCAAAAAATGCTAAAGAAAAAAAATTTTCATTTGACTCATATTTTTCAAAAAAAATTAAAAAAAATTTTTTTTTTTGAAAAATGAAAATTTTTGAAAATTAAAAAATTGAATAATTTTGTTGTTTGTTTACGAAATTATCTGCCCAACGAACTCAGACGAAATTTTGGTACACTTAAAGTGCACACTAAATTTGAGATCGATTAATTAAAATTTGCCCAAGTTATCGTCGAGCAAACTTTTTGGTCGACAGACAGACATACATATATACATACTGACAGACAGAAATGTAACTTTGTTGTTTTCACTCGAATCAAAAAATGCTAAAGAAAAAAAATTTTTCCTCTGACTTATATTTTTCCAAAAAATTGAAAAAAATTTTTTTTTTGAAAAATGAAAATTTTTTAAAATTAAAAATTATAAAAAATTTTGTAACTTTGTTGTCTTCACTCGAATCAAAAAATGCTAAAGAAAAAAAATTTTCCTTTGACTCATATTTTTCAAAAAAAATTAAAAAAAATTTTTTTTTTTGAAAAATGAAGATTTTTGAAAACTAAAAATTTGAATAATTTTGTTGTTTGTTTACGAAATTGTCTGCCCAACGAACTCAGGCGAAATTTTGGTACACTTAAAGTGTATACCAAATTTGAGATCGATTAATTAAAATTTGCCCACGTTATCGTCAAGCAAACTTTTTGGTCGACAGACAGACATACATACATACAGACAGACATGTAACTTTGTTGTTTTCACTCGAATCAAAAAATGCTAAAGAAAAAAATTTTTCCTTTGACTCATATTTTTCAAAAAAAATTAAAAAAAATTTTTTTTTTTGAAAAATGAAAATTTTTGAAAATTAAAAATTTGAATAATTTTGTTGTTTGTTTACGAAATTGTCTGCCCAACGAAGTCATGCGAAATTTTGGTACACTTAAAGTGTATACCAAATTTGCGATCGATTAATAAAAATTTGCCCAAGTTATCGTCGAGCAAAATTTTTGGTCGACAGACAGACATACATACATACATACAGACAGACAGACATGTAACTTTGTTGTTTTCACTCGAATCAAAAAATGCTAAAGAAAAAAATTTTTTCCTGGACTCATATTTTTCAAAAAAAATTAAAAAATTTTTTTTTTTTTGAAAAATGAAAATTTTTGAAAATTAAAAATTTGAATAATTTTGTTGTTTGTTTACGAAATTGTCTGCCCAACGAACACAGGCGAAATTTTGGTACACTTAAAGTGTATACCAAATTTGAGATCGATTAATTAAAATTTGCCCACGTTATCGTCAAGCAAACTTTTTGGTCTACAGACAGACATACATACATACAGACAGACAGACAGACATGTAACTTTGTTGTTTTCACTCGAATCAAAAAATGCTAAAGAAAAAAAATTTTTCCTTTGACTTATATATTTCCCAAAAAAATTGAAAAAAATTTTTTTTTTGAAAAATGAAAATTTTTGAAAATTAAAAATTATAAAAAATTTTGTTACTTTGTTGTCTTCACTCGAATCAAAAAATGCTAAAGAAAAAAAATTTTCATTTGACTCATATTTTTCAAAAAAAATTAAAAAAAATTTTTTTTTTTGAAAAATGAAAATTTTTGAAAATTAAAAAATTGAATAATTTTGTTGTTTGTTTACGAAATTATCTGCCCAACGAACTCAGACGAAATTTTGGTACACTTAAAGTGCACACTAAATTTGAGATCGATTAATTAAAATTTGCCCAAGTTATCGTCGAGCAAACTTTTTGGTCGACAGACAGACATACATATATACATACTGACAGACAGAAATGTAACTTTGTTGTTTTCACTCGAATCAAAAAATGCTAAAGAAAAAAAATTTTTCCTCTGACTTATATTTTTCCAAAAAATTGAAAAAAATTTTTTTTTTGAAAAATGAAAATTTTTTAAAATTAAAAATTATAAAAAATTTTGTAACTTTGTTGTCTTCACTCGAATCAAAAAATGCTAAAGAAAAAAAATTTTCCTTTGACTCATATTTTTCAAAAAAAATTAAAAAAAATTTTTTTTTTTGAAAAATGAAGATTTTTGAAAACTAAAAATTTGAATAATTTTGTTGTTTGTTTACGAAATTGTCTGCCCAACGAACTCAGGCGAAATTTTGGTACACTTAAAGTGTATACCAAATTTGAGATCGATTAATTAAAATTTGCCCACGTTATCGTCAAGCAAACTTTTTGGTCGACAGACAGACATACATACATACAGACAGACAGACATGTAACTTTGTTGTTTTCACTCGAATCAAAAAATGCTAAAGAAAAAAAATTTTTCCTTTGACTTATATATTTCCCAAAAAAATTGAAAAAAATTTTTTTTTTGAAAAATGAAAATTTTTGAAAATTAAAAATTATAAAAAATTTTGTTACTTTGTTGTCTTCACTCGAATCAAAAAATGCTAAAGAAAAAAAATTTTCATTTGACTCATATTTTTCAAAAAAAATTAAAAAAAATTTTTTTTTTTGAAAAATGAAAATTTTTGAAAATTAAAAAATTGAATAATTTTGTTGTTTGTTTACGAAATTATCTGCCCAACGAACTCAGACGAAATTTTGGTACACTTAAAGTGCACACTAAATTTGAGATCGATTAATTAAAATTTGCCCAAGTTATCGTCGAGCAAACTTTTTGGTCGACAGACAGACATACATATATACATACTGACAGACAGAAATGTAACTTTGTTGTTTTCACTCGAATCAAAAAATGCTAAAGAAAAAAAATTTTTCCTCTGACTTATATTTTTCCAAAAAATTGAAAAAAATTTTTTTTTTGAAAAATGAAAATTTTTTAAAATTAAAAATTATAAAAAATTTTGTAACTTTGTTGTCTTCACTCGAATCAAAAAATGCTAAAGAAAAAAAATTTTCCTTTGACTCATATTTTTCAAAAAAAATTAAAAAAAATTTTTTTTTTTGAAAAATGAAGATTTTTGAAAACTAAAAATTTGAATAATTTTGTTGTTTGTTTACGAAATTGTCTGCCCAACGAACTCAGGCGAAATTTTGGTACACTTAAAGTGTATACCAAATTTGAGATCGATTAATTAAAATTTGCCCACGTTATCGTCAAGCAAACTTTTTGGTCGACAGACAGACATACATACATACAGACAGACAGACATGTAACTTTGTTGTTTTCACTCGAATCAAAAAATGCTAAAGAAAAAAATTTTTTCCTGGACTCATATTTTTCAAAAAAAATTAAAAAATTTTTTTTTTTTTGAAAAATGAAAATTTTTGAAAATTAAAAATTTGAATAATTTTGTTGTTTGTTTACGAAATTGTCTGCCCAACGAACACAGGCGAAATTTTGGTACACTTAAAGTGTATACCAAATTTGAGATCGATTAATTAAAATTTGCCCACGTTATCGTCGAGCAAACTTTTTGGTCGACAGACAGACATACATACATACAGACAGACAGACATGTAACTTTGTTGTTTTCACTCGAATCAAAAAATGCTAAAGAAAAAAATTTTTCCTTTGACTCATATTTTTCCAAAAAAATTAAAAAAAATTTTTTTTTTTGAAAAATGAAAATTTTTGAAAATTAAAAATTTGAATAATTTTGTTGTTTGTTTACGAAATTGTCTGCCCAACGAACTCAGGCGAAATTTTGGTACACTTAAAGTGTATACCAAATTTGAGATCGATTAATTAAAATTTGCCCAAGTTATCGTCGAGCAAAATTTTTGGTCGACAGATAGACATACATACATACATACAGACAGACAGACATGTAACTTTGTTGTTTTCACTCGAATCAAAAAATGCTAAAGAAAAAAATTTTTCCTTTGACTCATATTTTTCAAAAAAAATTAAAAAAAATTTTTTTTTTTGAAAAATGAAAATTTTTGAAAATTAAAAATTTGAATAATTTTGTTGTTTGTTTACGAAATTGTCTGCCCAACGAACTCAGGCGAAATTTTGGTACACTTAAAGTGTATACCAAATTTGAGATGGATTAATTCAAATTTGCCCACGTTATCGTCAAGCAAACTTTTTGGTCGACAGACAGACATACGTACATTTAGACAGACAGACATGTAACTTTGTTGTTTTCACTCGAATCAAAAAATGCTAAAGAAAAAATTTTTCCTTTGACTCATATTTTTCAAAAAAAATTAAAAAATTTTTTTTTTTGAAAAATGAAAATTTTTGAAAATTAAAATTTTGAATAATTATGTTGTTTGTTTACGAAATTGTCTGCCCAGCGAACTCAGGCGAAATTTTGGTACACTTAAAGTGTATACCAAATTTGAGATCGATTAATTAAAATTTGCCCACGTTATCGTCAAGCAAACTTTTTGGTCTACAGACAGACATACATACATACAGACAGACAGACAGACATGTAACTTTGTTGTTTTCACTCGAATCAAAAAATGCTAAAGAAAAAAAATTTTTCCTTTGACTTATATATTTCCCAAAAAAATTGAAAAAAATTTTTTTTTTGAAAAATGAAAATTTTTGAAAATTAAAAATTATAAAAAATTTTGTTACTTTGTTGTCTTCACTCGAATCAAAAAATGCTAAAGAAAAAAAATTTTCATTTGACTCATATTTTTCAAAAAAAATTAAAAAAAATTTTTTTTTTTGAAAAATGAAAATTTTTGAAAATTAAAAAATTGAATAATTTTGTTGTTTGTTTACGAAATTATCTGCCCAACGAACTCAGACGAAATTTTGGTACACTTAAAGTGCACACTAAATTTGAGATCGATTAATTAAAATTTGCCCAAGTTATCGTCGAGCAAACTTTTTGGTCGACAGACAGACATACATATATACATACTGACAGACAGAAATGTAACTTTGTTGTTTTCACTCGAATCAAAAAATGCTAAAGAAAAAAAATTTTTCCTCTGACTTATATTTTTCCAAAAAATTGAAAAAAATTTTTTTTTTGAAAAATGAAAATTTTTTAAAATTAAAAATTATAAAAAATTTTGTAACTTTGTTGTCTTCACTCGAATCAAAAAATGCTAAAGAAAAAAAATTTTCCTTTGACTCATATTTTTCAAAAAAAATTAAAAAAAATTTTTTTTTTTGAAAAATGAAAATTTTTGAAAATTAAAAATTTGAATAATTTTGTTGTTTGTTTACGAAATTGTCTGCCCAACGAACTCAGGCGAAATTTTGGTACACTTAAAGTGTATACCAAATTTGAGATCGATTAATTAAAATTTGCCCACGTTATCGTCAAGCAAACTTTTTGGTCGACAGACAGACATACATACATACAGACAGACAGACATGTAACTTTGTTGTTTTCACTCGAATCAAAAAATGCTAAAGAAAAAAATTTTTCCTTTGACTCATATTTTTCAAAAAAAATTAAAAAAATTTTTTTTTTTGAAAAATGAAAATTTTTGAAAATTAAAAATTTGAATAATTTTGTTGTTTGTTTACGAAATTGTCTGCCCAACGAAGTCATGCGAAATTTTGGTACACTTAAAGTGTATACCAAATTTGCGATCGATTAATAAAAATTTGCCCAAGTTATCGTCGAGCAAAATTTTTGGTCGACAGACAGACATACATACATACATACAGACAGACAGACATGTAACTTTGTTGTCTTCACTCGAATCAAAAAATGCTAAAGAAAAAAAATTTTCCTTTGACTCATATTTTTCATAAAAAAATTAAAAAAAATTTTTTTTTTTGAAAAATGAAAATTTTTGAAAATTAAAAATTTGAATAATTTTGTTGTTTGTTTACGAAATTGTCTGCCCAACGAACTCAGGCGAAATTTTGGTACACTTAAAGTGTATACCAAATTTGAGATCGATTAATTAAAATTTGCCCACGTTATCGTCAAGCAAACTTTTTGGTCGACAGACAGACATACATACATACAGACAGACAGACATGTAACTTTGTTGTTTTCACTCGAATCAAAAAATGCTAAAGAAAAAAATTTTTCCTTTGACTCATATTTTTCAAAAAAAATTAAAAAAATTTTTTTTTTTGAAAAATGAAAATTTTTGAAAATTAAAAATTTGAATAATTTTGTTGTTTGTTTACGAAATTGTCTGCCCAACGAAGTCATGCGCAATTTTGGTACACTTAAAGTGTATACCAAATTTGCGATCGATTAATAAAAATTTGCCCAAGTTATCGTCGAGCAAAATTTTTGGTCGACAGACAGACAGACATACATACATACATACAGACAGACAGACATGTAACTTTGTTGTTTTCACTCGAATCAAAAAATGCTAAAGAAAAAAATTTTTCCTTTGACTCATATTTTTCAAAAAAAATTAAAAAAATTTTTTTTTTTTGAAAAATGAAAATTTTTGAAAATTAAAAATTTGAATAATTATGTTGTTTGTTTACGAAATTGTCTGCCCAGCGAACTCAGGCGAAATTTTGGTACACTTAAAGTGTATACCAAATTTGAGATCGATTAATTAAAATTTGCCCACGTTATCGTCAAGCAAACTTTTTGGTCTACAGACAGACATACATACATACAGACAGACAGACAGACATGTAACTTTGTTGTTTTCACTCGAATCAAAAAATGCTAAAGAAAAAAAATTTTTTCCTTTGACTTATATATTTCCCAAAAAAATTGAAAAAAATTTTTTTTTTGAAAAATGAAAATTTTTGAAAATTAAAAATTATAAAAAATTTTGTTACTTTGTTGTCTTCACTCGAATCAAAAAATGCTAAAGAAAAAAAATTTTCATTTGACTCATATTTTTCAAAAAAAATTAAAAAAAATTTTTTTTTTTGAAAAATGAAAATTTTTGAAAATTAAAAAATTGAATAATTTTGTTGTTTGTTTACGAAATTATCTGCCCAACGAACTCAGACGAAATTTTGGTACACTTAAAGTGCACACTAAATTTGAGATCGATTAATTAAAATTTGCCCAAGTTATCGTCGAGCAAACTTTTTGGTCGACAGACAGACATACATATATACATACTGACAGACAGAAATGTAACTTTGTTGTTTTCACTCGAATCAAAAAATGCTAAAGAAAAAAAATTTTTCCTCTGACTTATATTTTTCCAAAAAATTGAAAAAAATTTTTTTTTTGAAAAATGAAAATTTTTTAAAATTAAAAATTATAAAAAATTTTGTAACTTTGTTGTCTTCACTCGAATCAAAAAATGCTAAAGAAAAAAAATTTTCCTTTGACTCATATTTTTCAAAAAAAATTAAAAAAAATTTTTTTTTTTGAAAAATGAAGATTTTTGAAAACTAAAAATTTGAATAATTTTGTTGTTTGTTTACGAAATTGTCTGCCCAACGAACTCAGGCGAAATTTTGGTACACTTAAAGTGTATACCAAATTTGAGATCGATTAATTAAAATTTGCCCACGTTATCGTCAAGCAAACTTTTTGGTCGACAGACAGACATACATACATACAGACAGACAGACATGTAACTTTGTTGTTTTCACTCGAATCAAAAAATGCTAAAGAAAAAAAATTTTTCCTTTGACTTATATATTTCCCAAAAAAATTGAAAAAAATTTTTTTTTTGAAAAATGAAAATTTTTGAAAATTAAAAATTATAAAAAATTTTGTTACTTTGTTGTCTTCACTCGAATCAAAAAATGCTAAAGAAAAAAAATTTTCATTTGACTCATATTTTTCAAAAAAAATTAAAAAAAATTTTTTTTTTTGAAAAATGAAAATTTTTGAAAATTAAAAAATTGAATAATTTTGTTGTTTGTTTACGAAATTATCTGCCCAACGAACTCAGACGAAATTTTGGTACACTTAAAGTGCACACTAAATTTGAGATCGATTAATTAAAATTTGCCCAAGTTATCGTCGAGCAAACTTTTTGGTCGACAGACAGACATACATATATACATACTGACAGACAGAAATGTAACTTTGTTGTTTTCACTCGAATCAAAAAATGCTAAAGAAAAAAAATTTTTCCTCTGACTTATATTTTTCCAAAAAATTGAAAAAAATTTTTTTTTTGAAAAATGAAAATTTTTTAAAATTAAAAATTATAAAAAATTTTGTAACTTTGTTGTCTTCACTCGAATCAAAAAATGCTAAAGAAAAAAAATTTTCCTTTGACTCATATTTTTCAAAAAAAATTAAAAAAAATTTTTTTTTTTGAAAAATGAAGATTTTTGAAAACTAAAAATTTGAATAATTTTGTTGTTTGTTTACGAAATTGTCTGCCCAACGAACTCAGGCGAAATTTTGGTACACTTAAAGTGTATACCAAATTTGAGATCGATTAATTAAAATTTGCCCACGTTATCGTCAAGCAAACTTTTTGGTCGACAGACAGACATACATACATACAGACAGACAGACATGTAACTTTGTTGTTTTCACTCGAATCAAAAAATGCTAAAGAAAAAAATTTTTTCCTGGACTCATATTTTTCAAAAAAAATTAAAAAATTTTTTTTTTTTTGAAAAATGAAAATTTTTGAAAATTAAAAATTTGAATAATTTTGTTGTTTGTTTACGAAATTGTCTGCCCAACGAACACAGGCGAAATTTTGGTACACTTAAAGTGTATACCAAATTTGAGATGGATTAATTCAAATTTGCCCACGTTATCGTCAAGCAAACTTTTTGGTCGACAGACAGACATACATACATACAGACAGACAGACATGTAACTTTGTTGTTTTCACTCGAATCAAAAAATGCTAAAGAAAAAAATTTTTCCTTTGACTCATATTTTTCAAAAAAAATTAAAAAAAATTTTTTTTTTTGAAAAATGAAAATTTTTGAAAATTAAAAATTTGAATAATTTTGTTGTTTGTTTACGAAATTGTCTGCCCAACGAAGTCATGCGAAATTTTGGTACACTTAAAGTGTATACCAAATTTGCGATCGATTAATAAAAATTTGCCCAAGTTATCGTCGAGCAAAATTTTTGGTCGACAGACAGACATACATACATACATACAGACAGACAGACATGTAACTTTGTTGTTTTCACTCGAATCAAAAAATGCTAAAGAAAAAAATTTTTTCCTGGACTCATATTTTTCAAAAAAAATTAAAAAATTTTTTTTTTTTTGAAAAATGAAAATTTTTGAAAATTAAAAATTTGAATAATTTTGTTGTTTGTTTACGAAATTGTCTGCCCAACGAACACAGGCGAAATTTTGGTACACTTAAAGTGTATACCAAATTTGAGATGGATTAATTCAAATTTGCCCACGTTATCGTCAAGCAAACTTTTTGGTCGACAGACAGACATACGTACATTTAGACAGACAGACATGTAACTTTGTTGTTTTCACTCGAATCAAAAAATGCTAAAGAAAAAATTTTTCCTTTGACTCATATTTTTCAAAAAAAATTAAAAAATTTTTTTTTTTTGAAAAATGAAAATTTTTGAAAATTAAAATTTTGAATAATTATGTTGTTTGTTTACGAAATTGTCTGCCCAGCGAACTCAGGCGAAATTTTGGTACACTTAAAGTGTATACCAAATTTGAGATCGATTAATTAAAATTTGCCCACGTTATCGTCAAGCAAACTTTTTGGTCTACAGACAGACATACATACATACAGACAGACAGACAGACATGTAACTTTGTTGTTTTCACTCGAATCAAAAAATGCTAAAGAAAAAAAATTTTTCCTTTGACTTATATATTTCCCAAAAAAATTGAAAAAAATTTTTTTTTTGAAAAATGAAAATTTTTGAAAATTAAAAATTATAAAAAACTTTGTTACTTTGTTGTCTTCACTCGAATCAAAAAATGCTAAAGAAAAAAAATTTTCATTTGACTCATATTTTTCAAAAAAAATTAAAAAAAATTTTTTTTTTTGAAAAATGAAAATTTTTGAAAATTAAAAAATTGAATAATTTTGTTGTTTGTTTACGAAATTATCTGCCCAACGAACTCAGACGAAATTTTGGTACACTTAAAGTGCACACTAAATTTGAGATCGATTAATTAAAATTTGCCCAAGTTATCGTCGAGCAAACTTTTTGGTCGACAGACAGACATACATATATACATACTGACAGACAGAAATGTAACTTTGTTGTTTTCACTCGAATCAAAAAATGCTAAAGAAAAAAAATTTTTCCTCTGACTTATATTTTTCCAAAAAATTGAAAAAAATTTTTTTTTTGAAAAATGAAAATTTTTTAAAATTAAAAATTATAAAAAATTTTGTAACTTTGTTGTCTTCACTCGAATCAAAAAATGCTAAAGAAAAAAAATTTTCCTTTGACTCATATTTTTCATAAAAAAAAATAAAAAAAATTTTTTTTTTTTGAAAAATGAAAATTTTTGAAAATTAAAAATTTGAATAATTTTGTTGTTTGTTTACGAAATTGTCTGCCCAACGAACTCAGGCGAAATTTTGGTACACTTAAAGTGTATACCAAATTTGAGATCGATTAATTAAAATTTGCCCACGTTATCGTCAAGCAAACTTTTTGGTCGACAGACAGACATACATACATACAGACAGACAGACATGTAACTTTGTTGTTTTCACTCGAATCAAAAAATGCTAAAGAAAAAAATTTTTCCTTTGACTCATATTTTTCAAAAAAAATTTAAAAAAATTTTTTTTTTTGAAAAATGAAAATTTTTGAAAATTAAAAATTTGAATAATTTTGTTGTTTGTTTACGAAATTGTCTGCCCAACGAAGTCATGCGAAATTTTGGTACACTTAAAGTGTATACCAAATTTGCGATCGATTAATAAAAATTTGCCCAAGTTATCGTCGAGCAAAATTTTTGGTCGACAGACAGACATACATACATACATACAGACAGACAGACATGTAACTTTGTTGTCTTCACTCGAATCAAAAAATGCTAAAGAAAAAAAATTTTCCTTTGACTCATATTTTTCATAAAAAAAAATAAAAAAAATTTTTTTTTTTTGAAAAATGAAAATTTTTGAAAATTAAAAATTTGAATAATTTTGTTGTTTGTTTACGAAATTGTCTGCCCAACGAACTCAGGCGAAATTTTGGTACACTTAAAGTGTATACCAAATTTGAGATCGATTAATTAAAATTTGCCCACGTTATCGTCAAGCAAACTTTTTGGTCGACAGACAGACATACATACATACAGACAGACAGACATGTAACTTTGTTGTTTTCACTCGAATCAAAAAATGCTAAAGAAAAAAATTTTTCCTTTGACTCATATTTTTCAAAAAAAATTTAAAAAAATTTTTTTTTTTGAAAAATGAAAATTTTTGAAAATTAAAAATTTGAATAATTTTGTTGTTTGTTTACGAAATTGTCTGCCCAACGAAGTCATGCGCAATTTTGGTACACTTAAAGTGTATACCAAATTTGCGATCGATTAATAAAAATTTGCCCAAGTTATCGTCGAGCAAAATTTTTGGTCGACAGACAGACAGACATACATACATACATACAGACAGACAGACATGTAACTTTGTTGTCTTCACTCGAATCAAAAAATGCTAAAGAAAAAAAATTTTCCTTTGACTCATATTTTTCATAAAAAAAAATAAAAAAAATTTTTTTTTTTTGAAAAATGAAAATTTTTGAAAAATTAAAATTTTGAATAATTATGTTGTTTGTTTACGAAATTGTCTGCCCAGCGAACTCAGGCGAAATTTTGGTACACTTAAAGTGTATACCAAATTTGAGATCGATTAATTAAAATTTGCCCACGTTATCGTCAAGCAAACTTTTTGGTCTACAGACAGACATACATACATACAGACAGACAGACAGACATACATGTAACTTTGTTGTTTTCACTCGAATCAAAAAATGCTAAAGAAAAAAATTTTTTCCTTTGACTTATATTTTTCCCAAAAAAATTGAAAAAAATTTTTTTTTTGAAAAATGAAAATTTTTGAAAATTAAAAATTATAAAAAATTTTGTTACTTTGTTGTCTTCACTCGAATCAAAAAATGCTAAAGAAAAAAAATTTTCCTTTGACTCATATTTTTCAAAAAAAATTAAAAAAAATTTTTTTTTTGAAAAATGAAAATTTTTGAAAATTAAAAAATTGAATAATTTTGTTGTTTGTTTACGAAATTATCTGCCCAACGAACTCAGACGAAATTTTGGTACACTTAAAGTGCACACTAAATTTGAGATCGATTAATTAAAATTTGCCCAAGTTATCGTCGAGCAAACTTTTTGGTCGACAGACAGACATACATATATACATACTGACAGACAGAAATGTAACTTTGTTGTTTTCACTCGAATCAAAAAATGCTAAAGAAAAAAAATTTTTCCTCTGACTTATATTTTTCCAAAAAATTGAAAAAAATTTTTTTTTTGAAAAATGAAAATTTTTTAAAATTAAAAAATTGAATAATTTTGTTGTTTGTTTACGAAATTATCTGCCCAACGAACTCAGACGAAATTTTGGTACACTTAAAGTGCACACTAAATTTGAGATCGATTAATTAAAATTTGCCCAAGTTATCGTCGAGCAAACTTTTTGGTCGACAGACAGACATACATATATACATACTGACAGACAGAAATGTAACTTTGTTGTTTTCACTCGAATCAAAAAATGCTAAAGAAAAAAAATTTTTCCTCTGACTTATATTTTTCCAAAAAATTGAAAAAAATTTTTTTTTTGAAAAATGAAAATTTTTTAAAATTAAAAATTATAAAAAATTTTGTAACTTTGTTGTCTTCACTCGAATCAAAAAATGCTAAAGAAAAAAAATTTTCCTTTGACTCATATTTTTCATAAAAAAAAATAAAAAAAATTTTTTTTTTTTGAAAAATGAAAATTTTTGAAAATTAAAAATTTGAATAATTTTGTTGTTTGTTTACGAAATTGTCTGCCCAACGAACTCAGGCGAAATTTTGGTACACTTAAAGTGTATACCAAATTTGAGATCGATTAATTAAAATTTGCCCACGTTATCGTCAAGCAAACTTTTTGGTCGACAGACAGACATACATACATACAGACAGACAGACATGTAACTTTGTTGTTTTCACTCGAATCAAAAAATGCTAAAGAAAAAAATTTTTCCTTTGACTCATATTTTTCAAAAAAAATTTAAAAAAATTTTTTTTTTTGAAAAATGAAAATTTTTGAAAATTAAAAATTTGAATAATTTTGTTGTTTGTTTACGAAATTGTCTGCCCAACGAAGTCATGCGAAATTTTGGTACACTTAAAGTGTATACCAAATTTGCGATCGATTAATAAAAATTTGCCCAAGTTATCGTCGAGCAAAATTTTTGGTCGACAGACAGACATACATACATACATACAGACAGACAGACATGTAACTTTGTTGTCTTCACTCGAATCAAAAAATGCTAAAGAAAAAAAATTTTCCTTTGACTCATATTTTTCATAAAAAAAAATAAAAAAAATTTTTTTTTTTTGAAAAATGAAAATTTTTGAAAATTAAAAATTTGAATAATTTTGTTGTTTGTTTACGAAATTGTCTGCCCAACGAACTCAGGCGAAATTTTGGTACACTTAAAGTGTATACCAAATTTGAGATCGATTAATTAAAATTTGCCCACGTTATCGTCAAGCAAACTTTTTGGTCGACAGACAGACATACATACATACAGACAGACAGACATGTAACTTTGTTGTTTTCACTCGAATCAAAAAATGCTAAAGAAAAAAATTTTTCCTTTGACTCATATTTTTCAAAAAAAATTTAAAAAAATTTTTTTTTTTGAAAAATGAAAATTTTTGAAAATTAAAAATTTGAATAATTTTGTTGTTTGTTTACGAAATTGTCTGCCCAACGAAGTCATGCGCAATTTTGGTACACTTAAAGTGTATACCAAATTTGCGATCGATTAATAAAAATTTGCCCAAGTTATCGTCGAGCAAAATTTTTGGTCGACAGACAGACAGACATACATACATACATACAGACAGACAGACATGTAACTTTGTTGTCTTCACTCGAATCAAAAAATGCTAAAGAAAAAAAATTTTCCTTTGACTCATATTTTTCATAAAAAAAATAAAAAAAATTTTTTTTTTTTGAAAAATGAAAATTTTTGAAAAATTAAAATTTTGAATAATTATGTTGTTTGTTTACGAAATTGTCTGCCCAGCGAACTCAGGCGAAATTTTGGTACACTTAAAGTGTATACCAAATTTGAGATCGATTAATTAAAATTTGCCCACGTTATCGTCAAGCAAACTTTTTGGTCTACAGACAGACATACATACATACAGACAGACAGACAGACATACATGTAACTTTGTTGTTTTCACTCGAATCAAAAAATGCTAAAGAAAAAAATTTTTTCCTTTGACTTATATTTTTCCCAAAAAAATTGAAAAAAATTTTTTTTTTGAAAAATGAAAATTTTTGAAAATTAAAAATTATAAAAAATTTTGTTACTTTGTTGTCTTCACTCGAATCAAAAAATGCTAAAGAAAAAAAATTTTCCTTTGACTCATATTTTTCAAAAAAAATTAAAAAAAATTTTTTTTTTGAAAAATGAAAATTTTTGAAAATTAAAAAATTGAATAATTTTGTTGTTTGTTTACGAAATTATCTGCCCAACGAACTCAGACGAAATTTTGGTACACTTAAAGTGCACACTAAATTTGAGATCGATTAATTAAAATTTGCCCAAGTTATCGTCGAGCAAACTTTTTGGTCGACAGACAGACATACATATATACATACTGACAGACAGAAATGTAACTTTGTTGTTTTCACTCGAATCAAAAAATGCTAAAGAAAAAAAATTTTTCCTCTGACTTATATTTTTCCAAAAAATTGAAAAAAATTTTTTTTTTGAAAAATGAAAATTTTTTAAAATTAAAAATTATAAAAAATTTTGTAACTTTGTTGTCTTCACTCGAATCAAAAAATGCTAAAGAAAAAAAATTTTCCTTTGACTCATATTTTTCAAAAAAAATTAAAAAAAATTTTTTTTTTTGAAAAATGAAAATTTTTGAAAATTAAAAATTTGAATAATTTTGTTGTTTGTTTACGAAATTGTCTGCCCAACGAACTTAGGCGAAATTTTGGTACACTTAAGGAAGTTCTCTCGCAAACAGAATTGACGAAGAGTTAATTATCAAACTTGATAAACTGATAGATAATGGTTTAAAGAAGATGTAGTTAAATTTTTAGAGGTCTAGGTGGATTTTGACAAAAGATATAAATAATTTTCTCTTTTCACATTTAACACGGGTTCTTACGGGAAATTGAATTTTTTGGTCTGAAATCTCAAATTGTGAAAAATCTGACGAAAAGATATTACTGGAACTTTATATACATAAAGTTTAATAGCCAATGTTCACTTACTTTTAATAAAATTGATCAGACCTGGCTTAGGAGACTCACAATTAATTATTTTGTCTAAAAAAACACCGTATTTTGACAATCAGAAATTACTTAGCTCAACGCTTGGCAACGTTGCGTCTTGTAGGTTAGGTATAGAAAAAGCGCGAAATTTGAAAGTAATATAAGTAGTATATACATATAATAGTATATTCTTCAAAGATTCATAATAATGAATAATAATTTGAATTTGCTTATAAAAAATTAAGATTTTAAAAATAATAAATTATTATTATTATTATTTAACGAAAATAAATCAAACAATAGCAGACGACACGAAACGGAAGGGGGGAAATATAATCCAACGTTGCCAAGCGTTGAGCTAGTACTACGTGATACAAATGAAAACTTAAATGGTCATTGATTTGACTGACGTTGGAGGGGGAGAACTTCCTTAAAGTGTATACCAAATTTGAGATCGATTAATTAAAATTTGCCCAAGTTATCGTCGAGCAAACTTTTTGGTCGACAGACAGACATACATACATACATACAGACAGACAGACAGACGGACATGTAACTTTGTTGTTTTCACTCGAATCAAAAAATGCTAAAGAAAAAAATTTTTCCTTTGACTTATATTTTTCCAAAAAAATTGAAAAAAATTTTTTTTTTAAAAAATGAAAATTTTTGAAAATTAAAAATTATAAAAATTTTTGTAACTTTGTTGTCTTCATTCGAATCAAAAAATGCTAAAGAAAAAAAATTTTCCTTTGACTCATATTTTCCACAAAAAATTAAAAAAAATTTTTTTTTTTGAAAAATGAAAATTTTTGAAAATTAAAATTTTTGAAAATTAAAAATTTGAATAATTTTGTTGTTTTTATGTGTGTGTATGTGTGTATGTGTGTGTATGTATGTGTGTATATATGTGTGGATGTGTGTATATGTGTATGTGTGTATGTATGTGTGTATGTGTGTATGTGTGTGTATGTGTGTATGTGTGTATGTGTGTATGTGTGGATGTGTATGTGTATGTGTATGTGTATGTGTATGTGTATGTGTATGTGTATGTGTATGTGTATGTATGTGTTTATGTGTATGTGTGTATGTATGTATGTGTGTGTATGTGTATGTGTATGTGTGTAGGTGTGACTATACCAAAAGTTTGAAATTTGAAAAATTCAACGAAAAAAAATTTTTTTTGGTAAAATTAATTTTTCTAAGAGAATTTATCAAAAGTTTGAAATTTGAAAAATTCAAAGAAAAAAATTGTTTTTTGAAAAATTAATGTGTATGTGTATGTGTGTGTGTATGTGTGTATGTATGTATGTGTGTATGTGTGTATGCGTGTATGTGTATGTGTGTGTATGTGTATGTGTGTATGTGTGTGTGTATGTGCGTATGTGTGTATGTGTGTATGTGCGTATGTGTATGTGTGTATGTATGTGTGTATGTATGTGTGTATGTGTGAATGTATGTATGTGTGTATGTGTATGTGTGTATGTGTTTGTGTGTGTATGTGTGTGTATGTATATGTGTGTATGTGTGACTATACCAAAACTTTGAAATTTGCAAAATTCAGAGAAAAAAATTTTTTTTTGAAAAAATGAATTTTTCTAAGAGAATTTACCAAAAGTTTGAAATTTGAAAAATTCAACGAAAAAAATTTTTTTTTGGGAAAATTAATTTTTCTAAGAGAATTTATCAAAAGTTTGAAATTTGAAAAATTCAACGAAAAAAATTGTTTTTTGAAAAATTAATGTGTATGTGTATGTGTATGTGTATGTGTGTGTCTATGTGTGTATGCGTGTGTGTCTGTATGTGTGTATGTGTGTATGTGTATGTGTGTGTGTATGTGTGTGTATGTATGTGTGTATGTGTGTATGTGTATGTGTGTGTATGTGTGTGTATGTTTATGTGTATGTGTGTATGTGTGACTATACCAAAAGTTTGAAATTTGAAAAATTCAACGAAAAAAATTGTTTTTTGAAAAATTAGTGTGTATGTGTATGTGTGTGTGTTGAAACGGTACAAAAAAAACGAGTAAGACTCGATTTTGAGTTTTATCACTACTGAGTGAGTTCTGCCAGACACTCAGTAGTTTGGATCAATTTAATTGATCGTCAAGTGTTTTCTCGCAAGTGAGATGGTCTGCTAAGGCTTTAATTGCTCACCATCGAGTAAATTTCGACAGAAGCAGCTCAACTACCAACCAGTGAAGTCTCTCAAGCAGCCAAGCAAGTCCAAAGGGAAGGTTCCCTAAGAGGTACGTAAAGCAGCTCTCTCGGGCACGCCGCCTAGGCTCTGAGGTAGCTGTAGTTGGAGTTGTCCAGCCTTTTCTCTACCCTTTACCTTTTGTTCCATAAAACCACCTTCAGTGCACGCTTTTACGGCTGCTGAAGGAAAATTTCCAGAAAATCTCCATGGTGCACGCCATCTCGGCTACCAGTCCTTAAATTAAGTCGCGAATAGAGTCCCCTTTCGGAGTGATCTAGTGAACCGCGATCGATGGTAAAATCCAAGACGTACACTGTTAATGCTGTCTAGGATCTACCAAACGTCGAGAAATTACCTACAGTGCACGCTGTCTCAGCTACTGTAGGTATGTATCCACTGTCGGTAAATTACCTACTGAACCACGACTTGTAATTTCTGACGAACCTACTGCGGGAGTATAAGTTCTCACGGGGCGCGCTATTTAAATTATTCGTTTCAGTGGTGCACGCTGCTTAGGCTGCCACTCTGTAAATGCTCTTTTCGAAACGCAAGCTATCTCGTCCGTTTCTCACATTAAAACCTAATCGTGGTGCGAGCTTACTTTGGCCACCACATTACTCCTTCTCTTATAAGATCATTTTTTATAACGCGTGCTAGTTTGGCCGTTTTTAATTGGAGCTATTTTGGCCGTTATAACTAAGACTAAATAAAAGACAAAATCATTTTTTTTATATATATACTTACAATTCTCGTCCGATGTATACCGTCGTTGTCGCTACACCCGAGATAAAAGACTAAATTATTTTTTGATACTTACTATTACGAGTTTGATGTATGCCATCGTTGTCGCTGCATCTGAAATTAAAATCGTTTATTTTATACTTACTGTGTCTAGTCCGATGTATGCTGTCGTTGTCGCTGCATCCGAAACAAAAGATTAAATTTTTTTTTTACTTACCATTCTTGTCCGATGTATGCCGTCGTTGTCGCTGCATCCGAGATAAAAAACAAAATCATTTGTTCATACTTACCATTACGAGTTTGATGTATGGCATCGTTGTCGCTGCATCTGAAATTAAAAATAAATCGTTTATTTTATACTTACTGTGTCTAGTCCAATGAATGCCGTCGTTGTCGCTAAATCCGAAATTAAAAACTAAATCATTTCCTTTTTTTTTGTTCCTACTTTCGCCCCCAACTTTCTCTTAAATTAAAATTAAAACTATAAAATTGTACATGTTGAACGCTGCTCCAGCTGCCATTTTTCACTTAGATTTAAACTGTAAAATTAATAATAAATAATGACTCTCATTATTGCCAATACCAGAATCTATTAAGTACCACGATTGAAATTCAATAAACCTGAAGTATTATATGTATCGACGCCAAGAAGATTCTACAATAAACTAAATTGTGAATAGTTAAATAGAGAGTATTTTCTTATTAACCTTGGGCCTATCCTTTATTTAAATAAAATATTTAAATAAAACTTAAAAAATAAAAACGAATTCTTACATTGGCGCCCAACGTGGGGCCCGAGGAATGTGAAGAAAATGCCGGGAAGGAAAACCCGGGGTAGACCAAAAAAGAATAATTTAGGCCTCGACTCACACAACTCCTCCCTAAATATGAACAACTCAAACCCTGGCGTCAGTACGAAGAATAGAGAAGAACCTTCTCTCCGTCAGGAGGCCACCTCACTGGGTGCCATACCGAAATTACCTAGAAGAAGAAGTATAAGAGATGAAATTTTGGATATTGAGGGAGGTAAAGATGAAAAAATGACCAGATGGAAAATAATTAAGAAAAGTAATGCCCCTGTAATCAATCCATTAGTGGTAGTCCCAAAGAAAGATGGTAAAGTGAGACTATGTTTAGATGCAAGAAACCTAAATCAAGTGTTAGAGAACGACCACGATGGAGTGGAACCCATGGATGTTCTGTTTCAAAGATGTCTAGGAAAAAAGGTCTTCTCCAGATTAGATCTCAACATGAGTTTCTGGCAAGTCCCTCTACACGAAGATTCCCAAAAATATACAGCATTTCTTCACAAAGGAAAAACCTATATTCACCTAGTTACACCTTTCGGATTGAAAACAAGCACTGCTGCCCTTGTCCGAGCTCTTGATCAAGTGCTCTCTGGACTTGAATTCTGTATCATACCATACGTTGATGACTTGCTTATAGTCTCAGAAAACGAAGAGGATCATCTCAAACACCTGGAAATGGTATTTGTGAGATTAAAAGAATTCAATGTAACATTAAATTTCGAAAAATGTGAATTTGAAAAGGAAAGAGTAACCTTTTTGGGACACATCATCTCCAGCCAAGGCACAGAGCCTGATCCCGAAAAAATCCAAGCTATAAAAGATTTCTCCAGCCCCCGAAATAAAAAACAATTACAAGGATTCCTCGGTACGGTTAATTTCTGTGCAAAGTTCACCGAGAAATTTGCTCAAGAAATGGTACCTCTGTTAGAATTACTAAAGAAAGGAAATAAATGGTGCTGGATGGAAAAGCATGAAAACGCCTTTAATCACATTAAGAATTTGTTCGGCAACTGGATTCAACTTCACTTCCCTAACCCTAAACTCAAGTTCTACCTCCAAACCGATGCCAGCGATTACGCATTAGGTGTCGTAATCTACCAAAAAAATGAGAAGGGTGAACCCGTCATTATTACATGTGCTAGTCGTACCCTCAGAGGACCAGAAATAGCTTATAATACCACAGAGAAAGAACTTCTGGTATTGGTGTGGACTCTTCTAAAGCACAGAAACTTTCTATCCGGAGCAGAAATAGTCCATCGAACGGACCATATGGCATTAACCTTCCTCAGAAAATGTAGGTTACTCAGCGGTCGACTAATGAGATGGACTTTGGCAATCCAAGATTTCAATGTCTTCATAGAGCATTGTCCGGGAAGAGAAAACGTAATGGCCGACGCCATAAGTAGATATACTACGAAAAGCGCTACAGAAAGGAATTTCAAAGATAAAAGGATAATTATCTCTCCCCTAGTCAAAACTGCATCAAGGAATCTGATTAAGCAGATAAAAGATCTAGCTGAGAAACAAAAGGTTGACATTAAAATCCAAAAATTCTTGGAAAGCGATCTTCTACCCAAATCCTACTCGATACTAAATGGAATCTTACATCATAAATGTGGAGATCTATCGAAAATATATTTGCCAGAAGAACTGCTCAATCAATTAACAGTGGAATGTCACGAAATTTATGGGCATATCACAGAAAAAAATTGTACTCAAAATGAGTACGAAATCATACTCATTTTGATAAGCAGCAAAAATGATAACGCTCTTATTCATTTTGAGTTTTCAGTGAAAAATTATCAAAATGAACAACGTCAGTTTCATTTTGAGTAAATGTTTAACTATGAATTATAGATAAATAACAAATGATTATTTAATTTAAAATAGTACTAAAACAATTGTTTTTCATAAATAAACACTTTTAAACTAAAAAAACTTTAACTCTTAAAGTCAATTTATTATTATTTATAAAATAAAATAAATCAACTTTTAGGTTAAGAAACATATGAAATGACAGGTAGTAATACCAACTGCGTTAACATGAAGTAGAGAAAGAAAGCGCTGTTGTCTAAAAACCAAAGGTAATGGCGCCTTATTTAAAAAATTTAAAAGTAAAATATTGTTTACGAAACAAAATGATATTGTGTTAAATTTTTTTCACATTAATTAATAAATAAAAAAAATTTATCTTTAAAAATTTTAACAAATAAATTTTAATTCTTAAAATCACTGTTTTGTGATCAATAAACTAATTAAAAATTATAAATTAAATATATGTGATTGATGTAGTTTTTCTTTGGATCTATAATTTTTAGTAGAAGTTGTTCTTTTTTTTATTTGAAAAAAATCCATCGTCAATGGACAAAAAGCTTTGCTTTTTTTGTAATAAACGAAATGTTGATTTTCAAATTACAAAAGAAGAACAACTTCTACTATAAATTAAATATAGTTAAGAAACTACATTAGTATCAATAAAATTATTTATATTTACTAACCAATAATCCTAGTAAGGTTTTGAATACAAAATGAATTATTGAAAAAAAAGAAAAACAAAAGTGTATGTTAAATAATTTTTCAAAATATTAATCGAAATACGATAATTATTATTTTTATTATTTATTTATCATAAGTATGATTAAATTATAAATCGAAAATTGAGCGTCTGCAAAGCAAAACTTACAGTATTACACTTCAGATACAACGCATCGTAGTTTCTGCTTGCGTAAAATTCAAAATAAACACAAGAATGTATTTTATATGTATTCTTATGCACTAAACGTTCATAATTAAAATTCACAGTCAAACTGGCAAATATTTTTCTTTAAAACAAATTAACAATATGATACATTAATTTCAATATCACAATTTAACACTATTGTTACTAGAAGTAAATAGAAAGTTATAATTATAATACTATAAAAATTATAAGAAGTTTAAGCAAGGCAGTCTTACTACATTATGCCGCATATTTTAGACAAAGATTATTAATAATTTACATCTCATGTAAGAAAAAGCAGAACTTGTATTTTTGACAATTATTTTTTACCAGTGAGATCAAAATATATATTTATGCTGAATCTAATAATTTAAATGTAAATTAAAACTCTGAAACTCAACATTATTTACTGTATTGGTTTCGAACTTTGAATGAGTGAACGTCTCTTCACTAAATCAAATTAAAACGGCACAGAAAATTAAATTATCAGATTTCAGCCCGTTTGAGGAAACTGTTTACCGTGACAAAACTCATTAAATTTTTCGGCAGTACTTGATTTGCTCTATCTCGTAAAAGAACAATGGATAAAAATGCAAGTTGTCGTTTTAATAATCCAGATGGGAAAGCAACATTGAAAACCCAAAAAGTTGCGATCAATAATGGTACTGCTTCTGATGCATTTGCTGAAAAAATTGGCTCTGCATCAGCATAGCACATGAGTGTGATGTTTGGTTGTCTCATATTACCGATTCCAATTAAATGAGGTTGTTTATTCCCTTTCGGAACAGTATCTTTTATTGGAGTACCATGCTAAAATAAAAAAAAATATTATTAATTTTTGATTATGTTGTAAGAAGAGCAGTTTTTACTTTAAATGTACATATTATTAAATAACGCAGTGAATTAAATAATTATAAATGTTTAGGTTAATTACTTCATTTTCGAAAAAGTCATTTCACCTAAACTACTCACCTCAAACATCTTCAAAATTGAATCATTGGAAGACTCGTTTTTGCTCAATGCTTTCGGGAGAAAATCTAAAAGTTCAATTGCCATGTCATCTCTATTTAATTTTTCAAGATCTTCGTCTTCGATGAACAAGGAGCACAGTTTTGTCAATCCACTCAACCAATTTTCAGTCAATACTGCCACATTCATGTTAACCAATTGTCCAAACTCCCATAAAATCTTAAAAGAAAAAAAAGCCTTTTTAATGACGCGCAAAAAATTTTTTTATTTATGTATTATATAGAAATATAGAAAAAATTGTATTTTAAAATAAGTTTTAGTATTAATTACTAATGCTTGTATCTTTAAAGCTGGATACTTGGTGAGAAATTGTTTAGCAGTCATTTCATTGGCTTCTTTTTTCCTTTGAGCTCTTGAACAATTCAGCCACTTTTTTAAAAACGTTATATTTGGTTTTTTGTCCACTCTTTCCATTTCATTTTTCATTAAAATGCAACTTTCGGTTACAGATGCTTTTACTTCCTCTGCTCTCTTTGCAGTACTACATTCTCTGTCCATGTTTATTATACATCTTTTAATACGCTGTTCAAGGTTGAGCTGAAAAACAAAAATTTCATTTGATACAATAGTCCATTAAAATACATTTATTTTCAGGGTGGCCACTAAAATTTACTGATAAAATTCAAGGCCAATTCCAGATTTTTTCCAAGTTTTTAAGAAATTTTCAAGATCTCAAAATTACACTTCGCATACAAAAATGTAAATTTGACAATAAAAAAAAAGTTTTGTTGAGCAGATCCGCAGTGGAGCCAAATGTACTTTTTGTGTCAAAATAAGTCTAGCGGTCAGAATTTAGATTCAAATTAAAGAAATAATTTTAAAAATCTTCATTATAAATCCTTTATTGATTCCTCTAGGCCGGTTTTCAAAATTTTATTATTTATATTTATTTTTTATTAACAAAATATAAAAAAAAAAAATTTCCAGAAAAAAGTTTTTAACATTTAAAAAACTTTTGAATGCGTTATATTATTTTAGAATATAAGTAACAAAAATTCATTATATTTAATATATTTTTTACATTTTTTACTAGAATTTTAGAAAATAGTTAACACATAGACATTTGTTATTCGTTTCATGAATTTGTTAATTGTTAAAACAATTGTTAATTATAAATTCTTTTCAACCCTACCCAGAACAATTCCATTTATTTTTACATTTTTCAATACTTTAAATGCCTAAAAAGATTAATTATAAAAATTAAAGCTATTTATTAAATATTTAACAATTGTGTAAACCAATTATTATTGTTCAGAAAAATTTTGAGTAGTCTAAAAATAATAATTTACATTTTATTTCGAGTTTTAACTGAAATAATTATCTAAGAAAAGGTTTAAAAATTGAAAAAAATTTGAATGATTATTTTTAGACCATTCAAATTTTTTTAATAACAATAATAATTTGTTTAAACATTTCTGAAATTAAAAATAAGGAAGTTCTTTTCCAAATACATATTCTTACAATTTATTAATATGAGATATAATAAAAATATATAATCCATTAAAAGTTAAAATTATAATTAAAATTATATTATAAAAAGTAATACTTGAAAGCCTCATTTTTAAGTTTAGTTTATTTAAATAGACTTTGTTTAATTAATTATATTAGAATTATATTATAGTGAAAAAATGTCAAAATATATTACTTAAGTATCACTTATATATTATTCCTGGAGAAATCACTAGAAAATTTATTAACAAAGATTTGTAAAAACAATTTGTTTAATTGGAGTGAAAATTGTGACCTCTAGACTGATTTTGACACAAAAAGTATATTTGGCCCTACTCTGAGATCGCGTGCTCTATATTTCGAATTTTAATCACTTTTTTATTTATTTAGCAATAAAATTAATATAAAACTCTAAGTTTCAGGAAAAAATTAAAGCCATTTAGAAGTTTTTTCAAGCTTTGACAAAATTCGCGTCCAATTATAGGTTTTCAAGGTTTCAAGGTCCGGTGGCCACTCTAACTTTATATGTAAATAATAAAGTCATTTAATTGTTATGAGTATACCTGACTGCGCCCTGATGACGTTTTTGCACGTAAGACAGGATAATATTCAAGAAGCATAGTGGCCATTTGCGATATATCAGCCACGCTAGTACGATCTCTAGATTTCGTATTTTTGCTCGCAGCTCGAATTATGGCACACTCTTGATTTTCATTAAGACAATCATTCGCCAGTGCTTCATGTATGCTTTTAGAAAAAGCAATTGGAACCAAACTTCTGATGCTCAGCTGCAATGAAATAAAATTGAGCGTAAAGTAAAAAAGTTTCTGAAAGGACATTAATTACTAGTAAGAGCAATTTAAAAGATTGATACTCTCCTTGATAGAAAAGAACTTGTGACATTTAAATTTTAATGTTTTTAATGTAATTACTATGAATTTTTTTATGATTGTAACAGTTTTAAGTTTAAAAATAATAATCGAGCTTATAAATGTTTATTGTTAAAATTGATTAATTCTTTAAAATCTATTAATTATCTGATAAATTACCGTAAAATGGGGTAAAGTCGGCCGGCGCTTTAAATCATTTTAAAGTTTAACTATTACTTTTTTCCAGAAGAAATCCGAGTTTTATTAAAAATGTAGTTAGAATTAATAAACTCTTGATATTTATACTAAACTTTTATTTATAAATGTTACTATAATATGAATTTAAAATTCTTTTAACGGATCTTTTTACTATTAATATTCTTATTATTGTCACGTCACCGTAACATTTTTTATAAAAATAATAATAATTAATAATAATTAATAAATAAATAGTTATATAAAATAAATTCTTTTATAAATAAATATATTTGTAAATAAATAATTGTTCTTTAATAAACAAATATTTGTAAACAAATATTTGTGGATAAACAATTGTTTATAAATAAACAAATATATTTATAAATAAACAAATATATAATCATGTCACCGTCACATTTTTTTATAATAAATAATAATTGTTGTTAATAATTAATTTTAAATATTAAATTGTAATATGAAAACGAATATTAATAAATATTATTACTCCCGGAAAAAAATAAATATGTACGCGTAAAATCAATAATGTCCCGATTATTGATTTTCCGAAGATCAGCTGACAGGCATACGCGCGCAAACTGCAGAGCGCGAGACCGAACGAAAAGACCCAGGCAAAGGCACGGACGGTGGAGGAAGGCCCCTTTGCACGGAGCGAAAAGTTGCGCGTCGCAAACCAGAATCGACCTAGCGCCGCGCAGACCGAGAGATTTCTCCCTCCAGACGCCCGATCCGAATCGTTCGCCCCCACCACTTCCCAGCCGGCCGAGCGGATATAAAAGGAGGAGAAATTGCGAATTCTAGACAGAACTGAGTATTACTCGGAGCAGTAAGGTGTTACCTTACTAATAACTTAGAGTGTTACTCTTCGTTAATAGAGTTTTACTCTAAGCGATATATGTATGTCGAGTATTACTCGAACACGTAGATTTTAACGTAGAATATTTTCGTTCTTTTAAACATGGTATTAGATATACTTAGAGTTTTACTCTCAGTATAAGTCATCACGAGTATTACTCGTGATAATTCAGGATCTTCAAAATTGAACACCACCACCGAGGAAAGGATCATCACCTGGGCAGAAGATTTTACAATCGGCTCCAAATATCCAGTTGAACGCCGACCGATTGAATTCCGCGGCTCGACCCGTATCGAAGCCGATTCTACCCCGCGGCTCAACACCCCGATGGACGCCGGTGAAATCGAGTCCCGAACAGATATCGCGTTCCTTTTCCTTAATTGTTATTATCAGTAAACTCGCCTGAGATTCGCATCGACCGCAATTAATTTTCTTTCGTTATTTTTTTACTCGCAATTCCGTATAACTAATGTTACCGTTCCGTATTAAGTCCGTAAATGTTTCGCGAAGTTTGCGAGCTGATCGCCGTTATAATTGTTAATATAGTTTTCGTCACTACCATTTTACTATCTTTTTCTGTTCATATAACAAAACCGATCGCCCGGTATTTTATATATTAAAATAGACAAATGAAACTTGATATCGGTCCATATCCGATTACGTAAAATGTCAAGTAATCTTATATAGATGTATATAGTATTGTAAATAAATAAATTGTTTGTTTGTAATCAACCGTAACTGTATATTATTTTTTTTTGAATCAAAAAACCCTGGCTCGGCGAGCTAAAAAGATTCAATTATTACAAACGTTACAGATTTTGGCGCCCGAACAGGGACTTGATGTCAGGTTTCATAGATCGACTTTAGAAAAATTAGTAATGGCAGACGACAGGAATCAACAAACCAAACCCCGCGTTTCAAAAATGAATAAAGTAGATCTCGAAAACGAATTAAGACGAAGATTCGTTCCATTGCCACCCAGATTCGCTCTCTCGGAACTACGGAATTTGTTGCGTGAAACTATTAAGATGGAAACCACGCGTACAATAAATTCACGTAACGATAATTTAACAAATAATGATCATGTAGACCCCAACGTGATAGTTCAAAATAACATCGCAAGCGGACGGCATTCTAATCATTCCGGTAGTTCGCGGACTAGTCTCCTTTCAAGCAGTACCGCTAGCATTTTCGATAGTGAAATCGATAGAACGATAAGCAACCGTACCCGTGAGCAAAATTCCGAACGTCGCAGTGTTCGCGGCGGACAACGCTCTGTCCGTAACCCTTCCGTCCCCCGTGTCGATCCACCCGCCTTTCATCGAGATGAAAGCCGACGCGACTATGTTCCCCGTAATTACGTAAGAAATCGCGAACCAACACCCGATCAAAGGAACAGATTAGAACAAAACAATCACCGCCGTAACAACGAACACACCGACCGTAATCCGTATCAAAGACCGCAACCAATCCATGGCCAAAGAAATTACGATATACCTCGCGAACGTACGACCGAGTGCCTAGCTGAACGGGTCCGTAAATGGGGAGTTACGTTCGACGGAACGCGAAACGTATTGGATTTCCTTGAACGTATAGACGAACTTAGTTTCACATACGAAATTCCTCTTGATAACTTGGTCTCGTGTCTTCCCATGCTACTAAAGGGTAAAGCTATCCTCTGGTACCGTAATAATCGCCGTAATTGGCATTATTGGGAAGATTTCGAGTTTGACATCAAAAGATATTTCCTTCCGGTTAATATAAACCGTCAACTCGAAGAAGACATCCGTAATAGAACCCAAGGTGCAAAAGAAAGCGCACACGACTTTATAACCGCGTTACAAACTCTTATCCGACGTTACGGCGGCATGAGTCATGATAGCGAAGTAGAACGTATATACAATAATCTACGTCCGGAATACCGCCGTTACATCCGGCGGCACGAAATTAGAACGGTGGCCGACCTTATCCGTTTATGTAACGAATACGAACTTATCCTTGTCGCGGAAAAATCGTATAAACCCCCACCACAGTCTGTTTTGTCTAATGAACAAAGGCAAAGCAAAAATGACGACAATCGCCCCGCAAAAGAAAATTTGGCCAGTGTCAAATACGAGTACTCTCGAATAGATTGTTGTTGGCGGTGCGGAAGACGGGGTCACAGACGCGAGAAATGTACCAACCCCGCCAAGAAGTTTTGCTCATGGTGTGGAAAGAAGGACATATATTCTCGCGAATGTGATTGCCCGAAACCGGGAAACGCACGCCGGGCCGAAATAAAACCGGCGGAAGAACGGCCCGAGAATCAAATCCTGACAGCCGGAAGCCAGACAATTTAGACGTAGTAAAAATCCCGAGCGATGCGCGACTTTATGAACCAATCTCGTTAGAAGGCGTGACGTATTGCGCACTTTTGGACACTGGTGCCAGCCGTTCATTTATCGGCGAGAAAGTGTTCAACGAGATTGTAAAACATGGAGTCGCGGAATTGCAACCCGTAAAGACGATGGCTAGATTCGCGGACGGAAGTCGCGCAAAAATTTTAGGTACGGTAGATTTAAAAATTTATTTTTACGGTAAAACGATTGACGTAACGTTTAGAGTGCTCCCTAACTTAGATTCGGATTTATTGTTCGGCCTGGACATTTTAAGTGCCGTGGATTAGCGTTTCGACTACGACGATATCGCGTCGGAAAGCAGCAATTCCCGTAAACCCGAAAAACAAGAAATAGCTGAAGCGTTAAGAGAAATCGCGGAAGAATTGAAACTTTTCGAAAACGTAAAAGGTGTTACGAACGCAGGAGAACACGTAATACGTTTAAAGCCCAACACGGAGCCAATAAATTTCAATTATTCCCCCAGAAACCCCGCCATGCAGAAAATCATGATGGACGAAGCCGATGCGATGCTCGCGGCCGACAAAATCGAGCCGTCACGTGCGTCGTGGTGCTCGCCCATCGTGCTAACGAAACGTAAAAATAAAGAATACCGATTTTGCAACAATTACCGTAAAGTAAATTCCGTGACGATACGAGACGTATATGCGATACCCCAGATTAACGCCACGCTAGATAGATTACGGGATTCAAAATACTTCTCCGTAATCGACTTAGAAAACGGATACTGGAATATCCCGTTAGCCGCAGAAAGTCGCCCGATCACCGCTTTCTTTGTTCCCGGCAGGGGATTATTCCAGTATAAGGTAATGCCATTCGGCTTACATTCCGCATCCGCGACGTTTCAACGAATGATTGAAAAAGTTCTCGGACCCGAACTAGGTGTCAGTGCTTACGTTTACCTAGACGACGTAATCATCCTAGGTAAAACCGTCGCGGAACACCTAGATAACATAAAACGTGTATTAAAGCGTTTACGTGACGCAAACCTGCGTGTCAATGAAAAGAAATCCGAGTTCATGAAGACACAGATCCGATACCTAGGTCACGTAATCGACGAAAACGGAATACACACCGATCCGGAAAAGGTAGAATCAATCCTAGCTTTTCAAACCCCGAAAAACACAACTGAAGTACGCCGTTTTATAGGAATTATATCGTGGTATAGGCGATTCATCCCCGACTGCTCAACATATACCAAACCACTAACAAGTCTCTTACGTAAGAAACAAAAGTGGATTTGGGGAACCGAGCAGGACGTCGCGTTTGAGACTTTGAAAAACCGTTTGTCCACGGCCCCAATTTTAGCCGTGCCAGATTTCAACGAACCGTTCTGTCTCCAAACCGACGCTAGTCAATACGGACTCGGGGTAGTGTTGACCCAAATACAAAATGGCGTCGAAGTAGTTATCGCTTACGCCAGTAGAACCCTGAACAACGCCGAAATAAACTACTCCGTGACGGAAAAGGAATGCCTCGCGGTAGTTTGGGGCGTTTCAAAAATGCGTTACTATATTGAAGGTTATAGATTTACCGTGCTTACAGACCACGTTTCTTTGAAGTGGCTCCAATCATTAAAAAGTCCGGCCGGTCGTATAGCCAGATGGAGTGTATACCTCCAACAATTCGATTTCGATATTAAATATCGAAAGGGTAGCCAAAACCACGTGGCCGATGCCCTATCACGTGATCCCTTACCCGTCGAAAACGAAGCGAAAGATTTCACTGACGAAACCGCGTTTGAAATCTCCGAGAACGAATTATGTAACTGGTACCGTAAAATGATAGCATCCGTAAAAGAAAATCCTGACAGTCACTCCGCGTACACGATTCAGGATGGTATGTTGTATCGTCATGTACATCATAGTCTCAATTTCACAGACCGAGAAAAAGCGTGGAAACTATGCGTACCCGGTCCTCTACGCGAACGCGTGTTAAAAGAGAACCATGATGAGCCGACCGCCGGCCATCTTGGAATAAGTAAAACAATAGCGCGTATTTCAGAAAATTATTATTGGACAAAAATGAGTTCCGATATCGCAAAATACGTAAGACAGTGTCCGTCTTGTCAAGCGTATAAGCTCCCGCAAACCGCAATACCGGGTAAAATGGGAACATGTAACGCGACCCATCCCTGGGAATATGTATCGATGGATATCGTAGGTCCGCTAACGAGATCATCGCGCGGTAACAAATACCTCCTCGTGATGCAAGATAAGTTCACGAAATGGGTAGAATTGCACCCACTTCGCGAGCAAAAATCCAAACCAATCTTGCAAGCCCTAAAAGAGAAGATCATGTTACGCTACGGATGCCCCCGTATTTTAATTACGGACAACGGCAGTCAATTCCGTGCCAATGACTTCAAAACGTTGTTAGAGGAATACGGAATTACCCACCAGCGAACTCCCCCTTATTCCCCACAATGCAATCCCGTCGAACGCACTAATAAAACTATAAAGACGATAATTTCACAATACGTGAAGGACAATCAAAAATCGTGGGACGCGCTCCTCCCTGAATTTCAGTTCGCGTTAAATACAGCCAAGCATGAGTCCACTTCTTTCACCCCCGCTTATTTAAATTTCCAACGCGAAATATTACCCCCGAACACACTAAAAGCTTCGCTTGAAAAAAATATCCGTCACGCCCCGAAAAACGTTGAGAAGCTAAAAGATACCCTTGAACTCGTCCGAGTGAATCTGGCGCGGGCATACACACGTCAAAGCGCTCATTACGATAAGAAAAGACGCGATTGGACGCCAGCTATAGGCGATAAGGTTAGTAAACGAGAAAGCATTGTCGTCTGCCATAGCGAATTTTTCGGCAAAACTTGCGACTAAATTTAAAGGAAACTTCGTTGTATCTGATATCATAAGTCATACCGTAATAGAAATTGTCGATAAAGATGGAAAAAAGCAGTTAGCGCATGTAAAAGACCTCAAGCCGTACTTTGACGAAGAAGAAAAAGCTCCAGACGACCCCGAAGACGATGACCCCCCAGAAACAAAAACGGACCAATCAGGCAACAATGATCAAAAATTCTACCCCCACCACCAGCACTGACCCATATTAGTATAGGACATTCGACCGGAGGACGATCATTTTCAAACCAGTCATCATGGCTTCTACAACGTTAATTTGCGAATTATTTGGAGAAGATAGTGATAGCAACGAGCTTCCAAACACCACGACCGATGTCCAGATTCAGCAACCCGACATATTATCTGACACAGCAATATTGTCACAAATTGACGAAATTTTGGAAAATAAGACAGCACCAGTTCCAAAATGGCGGTCAACTTCACGTGCTGCTTGTTATGCTGAGGATGTAACCATAAAGTACCCGAAAAGAAAGCGAGTCACCCCACCTCGCCCAGTACGTACGCCACGGTCTCCACCTTCAAACTTCGATCCTGAAACGATGATTATCGAGCCAAACCTCCTGGAAGTCTACTCCTCAGAACAACAGGAGTTCGAAGAAGCGTTTGCTGCCCTATCAGAATTCGCCGACACCCCGGAGAAACTTCTGTTCGTCGATAAACCTACACAAAAATCGCCAATCGCCGAAGCCAACGACGACGAAGCTTACGAGCCGGTAAGCCAACAGAGCAGTCCTCACGTAGAGAACCAGTCATTACCGTGGAGATTAATCCGCATCGTTGTCCCCGAATACCAACCAACACCCCAAGCTGACCTTAATGCCAGAAAAGAAAGGAAGAGAAAAATGGATGAATTCTTACAAAGTACCACGCCGAGCGTCACACCGAATTTTCAAGCCAAAAGAAGAAAATTCCTCACCTTCATAAACGGCAAGGAAATGCAAGTTAGAACGTACTCAGATGGAAAGGTACAGATGAAGGAGAAGACAAGGAGTTAAAAGTTTTTTTTATTTACAATAATATGTCCAAAAAAAAATCAACTATTTTATTTGTTCATGCATTATATGCCTTTTTCCATTTTTCTACTCGTCAAACAGTTATGTACATTATATCATATCTTTCGTTTCGGCATGTATAGTTCCTTTTTTGTATATATATCTATATCACTCTGTTTCTTCATGCATAATTTTATTTTTTTTTGTACCATTTACTTTATATATTATTTAATAAATATTCTTTATATATATTTTTTTTAACACGACAAAAAAAAAAATCCTTACGAAAAGGGGGTGTAATATGAAAACGAATATTAATAAATATTATTACTCCCGGAAAAAAATAAATATGTACGCGTAAAATCAATAATGTCCCGATTATTGATTTTCCGAAGATCAGCTGACAGGCATACGCGCGCAAACTGCAGAGCGCGAGACCGAACGAAAAGACCCAGGCAAAGGCACGGACGGTGGAGGAAGGCCCCTTTGCACGGAGCGAAAAGTTGCGCGTCGCAAACCAGAATCGACCTAGCGCCGCGCAGACCGAGAGATTTCTCCCTCCAGACGCCCGATCCGAATCGTTCGCCCCCACCACTTCCCAGCCGGCCGAGCGGATATAAAAGGAGGAGAAATTGCGAATTCTAGACAGAACTGAGTATTACTCGGAGCAGTAAGGTGTTACCTTACTAATAACTTAGAGTGTTACTCTTCGTTAATAGAGTTTTACTCTAAGCGATATATGTATGTCGAGTATTACTCGAACACGTAGATTTTAACGTAGAATATTTTCGTTCTTTTAAACATGGTATTAGATATACTTAGAGTTTTACTCTCAGTATAAGTCATCACGAGTATTACTCGTGATAATTCAGGATCTTCAAAATTGAACACCACCACCGAGGAAAGGATCATCACCTGGGCAGAAGATTTTACAATCGGCTCCAAATATCCAGTTGAACGCCGACCGATTGAATTCCGCGGCTCGACCCGTATCGAAGCCGATTCTACCCCGCGGCTCAACACCCCGATGGACGCCGGTGAAATCGAGTCCCGAACAGATATCGCGTTCCTTTTCCTTAATTGTTATAATCAGTAAACTCGCCTGAGATTCGCATCGACCGCAATTAATTTTCTTTCGTTATTTTTTTACTCGCAATTCCGTATAACTAATGTTACCGTTCCGTATTAAGTCCGTAAATGTTTCGCGAAGTTTGCGAGCTGATCGCCGTTATAATTGTTAATATAGTTTTCGTCACTACCATTTTACTATCTTTTTCTGTTCATATAACAAAACCGATCGCCCGGTATTTTATATATTAAAATAGACAAATGAAACTTGATATCGGTCCATATCCGATTACGTAAAATGTCAAGTAATCTTATATAGATGTATATAGTATTGTAAATAAATAAATTGTTTGTTTGTAATCAACCGTAACTGTATATTATTTTTTTTTTGAATCAAAAAACCCTGGCTCGGCGAGCTAAAAAGATTCAATTATTACAAACGTTACAAAATTATAAATGAGCGTTTATAAATAAACAAATATTTGCAAATAACAAATGTATTTATAAACAAAAATAATTGTTATCAAAACTAAATGTATAGACAGAAATAATCAATGTAAATCAATATGTAAAATTATTATATTTCATAAAGGTGTGATGTTCTTAATATTTAAAATTAGAAAAGACGATCTAAAAACCAGGAAATCTATTATGGAGTCACCACTACTAAAAGAAAAAGCAATAAAGATTTTTCGTGTCTGTGAGGTCCCGACATTGAATCTACCCATAGAGGCGAACTGGTCCCGCTGCGAGAAATACATTGGAAAATATTAACTATAATAATCTTGGTATTCATTCATTCATTCATTCATTCCGTCCGGACCCCTGCTGGGTTTTCGGTGACAGAGAAAAGAACAAGTTATGGAGAGAGAAAGATATATCTTTATTTTGCAAATGAGGGTTTGCTTGACCTGCAATCTTTTAAAGAGGATTAATTAATAACTCTGAGGACCCAGGTAATAATTTCTTTCTCCCTTTATCACGTGAAAAAACTATAAAGAAATTCTAAAACTGAATAGGTAACGCATACCTTTCTTTCTTACACCAAGGAATATAACATAAGTACTTCTTCGTTTAACATTGCGTTTCTCTATCTAGACGATTGAAAATGGCATAAGAACATCTTCGTCTAAAATCTTAATCTTCTTCCTTTTTGTTTTAAGAATAAAAATAAATATTCTTATATCTGTATATATGTATATAGGGGAGAGTGACAAACAGTGGGACACTTTTTTTCAAAGACATATTAATATGTTAATTTTATATATTTTTGGACACTGTTTAAATTAAGCAATCGCAAGAAATTATTTAAATAAAAATTGATTGTAACATTTTAAAATATTTTAAATTATTGGATATTATACTTAAAAACATCAGTAAACGAAGTAACAATTACACTTTTTTTAAAACTGTCCTATTTATATAAAAATCAGCATTGTATTTCAAGAAAAAATTTACTCCGTAACGTCAAAAACAGTTTTTTTCAATTTTCTTTGTAAATAATGACTCAATGTGGCTAAAATTTTTGGAGATAGTGTGTTGTCATAAACATGCTTTACATTTAAATTTTGGTCGAGTTTCTTTAAGTAGTTTTTCAGAAAATTAAAGTGTCCTACTGTTTAAACTGTGCCACTGTTTATCACTCTTCCCTACCTGTATTAGAGCCCCAGAAAATTTTAATAAAAAAATTTAAAAATTATTACCTGGCCCCTCAGAATTAATCTTCATTAACAAAGGCTCTATTGTCCAAGGATTGGTAATGTTTGTGGTAATTGTTCTGAGGGTCTAATACTGGTATATATACATATTTTTTTTATTTTGAAAACAGAAAAAAAGAAGAGTAAGATTTTTAGGCGAAAATATTCTTATGTTATTTTGAATCCTCTAGATAGAGAAATGCAATATTAAATGAAAATGTTTATATGTTATATTCCTTGATGTGAGAAAGAAAGATATACATTACCTCTTCAGTTTTTGCCTTTTATCTTTATATTTCCATGTGATAATACACGGAAAAAATTTCGAGACGTCAGACGTGCCGATGTCAATGTAAACCTACAGTACATTTCATTATGTACTCAGAGTTAATCTTCATTAACAAAGGTTCTATTGGCCAAGGGTTGGTACATCTTTATTTTTCTATATAATAAATGTAAAAAAAGAAATTATTAGCTGGGTCCTCTAGAGTTAATCCTCATTAACAAAGGTTCTATTGTCCAATGGCTGGTTTTTTTGTGGTATTTTTTCCGGGGTTTTAATACAGTTATGAATACGTATATATGTTATTTATAATGAACTACTGATTACTCATATAAGAGTGTCTTTTTTGCACTTATTGGCTGATCAGTAGTTACTGATTCATAGTTACACATAGTTCTCTCATTCATTTGGATATATGGTAGTTTTATTGGATAAAAGGCAAAATTGGTTATATTGGATTAAAGTAAAAATTGGTTATATAGAATTAAAGGAAAAATTGGTTATATTTAGTAAAAGGTAAAATTAGTTGTATTGAATTAAAGGAAAAATTGGTTATATTTAATAAAAGGTAAAATTGGTTGTATTGAATTAAAGACAAAATTGGTTATATTTAATAAAAGGCAAAATTGGTTATATTACAGGGAGTGAGCAAAAGGGTTAAAGATATTTAGATTTTCTTGAATCAAAAATAAAATTAAACGAAGTATACTATGGCCAACATAAAAGAGTATATTATTTTAAGTGATAAAGATTTAAAAATTATGGAAAATAGAAATAAATTGTTAAATTACATGCATATGTACAAATTTGAAGATTTATTAAGAAAAGATTCTTTTGTATGTACAAATGCTTGATTTTATTGTCCCAATTAGAGACGGTGATAATCATATTCAAATACTTTATAGTTTTTGAAGCTGTTGATCAACAACCTTTTGGTAGTGCTGAGTGTGGAGTATATGCAATAGCATTTGCAACATCTATATTATTTAACGTAATGCCAAACCGTGTAAATTATGAAACTGATAATAACAAAATGAGAAACAATTTTAAGTCAATGTTTGAAAATAATCGCTTAAATCATTTTCGGACAGTAAGAACGTCTCACAATAGGAATTCGATAATAGAGAATGATTAGAACCATCTTTACATAAATTGAACACAGGAACATAAAAATTATATTTTTAGTAATTATATTCCCAGTAATAATATTAACAGAGTTCTATTAACACAAGATTTAAAAATTAAACATTCTCTAAATGACACTGGTGAAAGGAAATAATTCGTACAACTGATAATAAGGTGAACAAAATTTCACCACATGAATATTTAAAAATGAAAAATTTTCTGAGTAAAGAAAATGATAAAAAGATAAATCGAGCAATTAAAGAGAAGGGAAGAAAAAGGAAGGCAAGGCGCGAAGTTTCATATGAGCAGAAAATAATAAGACAGGAGAATGAGAGATTGAGAAAACGTAATCGTAATAAATCAGAAATAAAATAGAAAGAGCACAAAAAAAATTTGACATGCAAAAAAAGAAATTATCTATAAAAATTGAAGATGGAAAGAAAATACACAAGGATAAAAATTTGGCATGTAGGAAAAGAAAAATATCAATGGAAACTCAAGATGAAAAGAAAGTGCATCAAGAAAATAATTTGTTGTTACAAACCGGAAAATTAATTAATATAAAATTATCAATTTTGAGGTAAGGGGAGGCACCAAGCTGCCAGAATTTAAAGTTAATCGAAAGTGTGTAGCAAAGGTAACTCCAATTCTGTTTAATTATGTGGGGTCGTTTATCCTTTTAAACGTTCCGCCAAACCACCATATAGGTAAAGAAAAATTGAAACTATTATTAAAGGGAGAGAAAAAGGTAAGAGAGAAAAGAAAAACTCTTAAGAGAATTAGGTTATAGTAGATCGTTTATTATAAATCAAGTTTTAATAGTAGACAATAAATTGGAAACGATACATGTTTCATTTACTTACGGTACAGCGCTTAATGTTACCGCTATTCGACGTATACACAGTGGTTTTATTATGTCGAAAACGGGCGAAATAGAAGATAGAGCTTTCGTGCTGTGGGTCCACCAAATTGGGTTGACGCAGGTACCTCGGGCACAAACTGGCCAGTTATGCAACGGGAATCCTAATTAATTAATTGCATAATTAATTAAGGTTCCCACACAAATTAGCTTCCACGGGACTCCGCCGATTTGGAGTATTCAGTAGATTTATCGTCCGCCCAAGTTTTATTGACTAACTTTTTAACCCGGATTCGACGCGCAGACGGGCTAAGTCGCGGCGTTTCCAAGCTCAAGAAACTCCTCGCCAGGTCAGAACCAGGAGAAGTGTTGCTTAATGAGCTGAGAAAGTAGTACTGCGTTAATTGAATTTTCGCGACATGCCTCTAGTCCTTGCCTTATGGTCTAGGTGGGATAATTAAGACTTTGGGGGAGTTAAAGAATTGAGGGAGGGGAAGATGCACACGGCTCATTGGACGCTGCATTTTGCTGACGTTTTTGATTCTCACTCTGGGTTCCGTGGGAACGGAAATGCTACTAGAATCCGACATTTGTGTGTTTATATTTTTTTTTTTTTTTTTTACTAAAATTATAAATCACAGTATATTATTTGATTTATTAGTTTACAACTATGGCTTAATATATACTTCTCTTTTTTTTTTATTTTAATTTAATGTGATCATACGAGTCACATTCGTATTATTGTAAGTTACAAGTACATTGAATATACCCGCAACTCGCATTCCTCTGGCATCTTAATGTCAACTGAGGGTTGCAATAAGATTTAAATTATTTTGAGCCAATGTCTATTCTGTAGCATACATTTGGCATAGTACATTTATGTGCCAGCAGTGAGTTATCGGTTTCGAACGCACGTGCGTTTGTTTTCAAAAGCTGCAGTCCGTAGGCCGGTAGCTTTCAGGGGGTAGGAGAAGGGAAAAGAGCAAACCAAGGCAACAAGCGGAGACATGCGACGTGTTGGCGTAACGTTGTTGCGTGCAATAGGTTGCAAGTGTGCCCGTAATACAGCCTCATGACTGTATTGGTACTCACGGACGGAGAGTCCCTTTGTGCGCATATTACCATAGCCGCCCAATGCATGTTGGACCCATGGCTCGAGATGTTTGCTTAATTATGTTATTATCTAATTCCCAGGCAGTCATTCGATCCAATGCTTTATAATTGTTTTACATTTCGCGTATGGTCGTAATGACATTCTCGTCTTTACACATATACGCTCTTTTCTGTGTTTTTTTTTTTTTAATCAAAATGAATAGGCGAAAGAAAAGAAAAATTTAGACTCTAATTACTCATACCCATACGACACTTACATTGTTGACAGTTACTATGTGTATTATTTCGATTGGGAATATTACCGCAAGGTTCCCTTACAGTTTAACGGTACGCTCATAAGAAAATTATTTATCGTTAAAATTGTCGCCTATTGCGTTACACATGTTTTATATAAATCGGGAAGGGACTGCAAGTATGTTGCGCCATTTAACATATACAAAAGAAAGAAAAAAAAAATAACTTTTAAACCTAATAGTTTATATTCGACTTAGGTCGAGTCAAAACTCAACGCTGAATGAATTGCCGACTTGTTAAATGTAATCTGGGTGTCGAGTATCACGCTGCAGAGCGAGGCTCTGTAGCGGTTCCCGGAAAGGCATTGAGGATAAGGAATTTAAACCTTGATTTTTTTTTTAACTAGGTCGACCCAAAGAAAATATTTCTTGACCTTTAACTTAATTAAATTCATTACAACCCACCGTGAAAATTCCCATTTTTGTCCCCAAAAATTTTGATGCATTGAATTTTGGCTCGAGACAGTCGAATTACTTAACCGCAAAATATATAATGTGCGCTCTATAATTGCGTCGATGTAATTTCTGTATAATGTAGTGTAACATTAAAGAATTATACTTATAAGCCGTACCTTCGTACCTATAATTCAATGTATTTATATTAATTTATGCATTAATAATCGAAATGCGCATACGTGTAAATATCTCTGTATTCATATAGAGAGCGAGCAAGGAAGAAAATTATAATAACTTTTATATTTAATATATTATAATATTATATTTGATCAATGAATTTGACCCTTTCATTATATACTGTAAAAGTCCCAACGCTAATCCACAACGTATCACGTCGAAAACCTCTCGATCCACGCGCAATGATGGATTTTCACAGCCAAAATGCTGATTTGCAACTGTTTACATTATAACCCGCCGCTTGTAAATATTTTTTTTTTGCATTCGGAATACATACATATATACATACATACACATATCTTCTTTTTATAAAATAAGAATTAACAATTGAAATATTAAACATTATTCGTAAAAAAAATTTTTTTTTTTTATAATCTAGATAATAACAAATAGTTGGATAAAAAAAAATGGATAAGATCAAACATAAGTAGAACAAAATTATTTGAGATGCTTTCCAGGTCAGTTTTTGTCTTGTCCGCCTGTGGATATTACAAACGGCAGTACATGAACAACATGTATGTAGAATTACAACAGAATTTGGAATTTTCATTCAAATGTTAATTTGCGACGCTATACGTGGAACGGAAAGCCCCGAACATTTCATGCTGCGATTCAACATCGGGTTGTACAGTTTCTAGCAGGCGACATCCTTACACACTGAGAAAAAGAATTATTTGTTTCAAACATAAACATCAGTTAAAATGATTTTGTTTGATTCAACACAGTTTGTATGTCTAAATTTAATATATTGAAAATATCTACCATATTAATTCAAACATATTATTTGTTTGAATGTTCTGTTCGATTTAAGAAAAATTATATTTGAATTAAACATAAAATATGCTTAAAAACTTCATATTTCAAATCAAAATTATAATATGTTTGAATTAAACTTAAAAAAAAAAGTATGCTATTCTATCGACCAAAAAATATGTTTAAAGTAAACTCAAATACGTCTGACTGTATATCAAAAACACTTTAAGCTTAATTCAAACAAAATATGTTTGAATCAAACATGTAGTTCTCTCAGTGCAATTATGAACATAATAAATCTACAATTTAATCGTAAAATTACTATAGCATATTAATTAGTAGGTGTATCATAGTGAAATTACAAACAAAAAAAAAATTTAATTACAACCCGATGTAATTCAACATTGGCCCTTTTACAGTGTAGGTTTCATAACATCTAATTTAAAATAATGAAAGAAATGGTAGGTTAATACAAAATAAGGTAAAATTGCATAAAAGGTAAATTCGTGGTCAATTTTATCATTGTCTAAGCAAATGCGGTAAGATCACATTATTTCGCTTAAAGAATTGTTACAAATGTGTTTCCCCCTTTTTTTTTGAACAGTAAGGGAAAAGAGAACCTCTTTTTCCTTTTACATTTTCGTTATTCACACATTTCTTTGTTCCAATATTTCCTCTCTCAAACCGCCATGAGCACCCCTGTGGCTCTAATCTCGAGTATAGGATTGCTTTGACTGAGTTTTGACTTCTTTGTATGGTGCGATTAGCCTGCACTTGCAAGTTAGTTTGCTGCGGGACCCCAAAGTGACCACACGCGTTCATTTTAATTTAAAGTTTTTTTTTTTTTTTACTGTTTCTTCTTTTTTTTTCGAGGGTGAAGTTCGGGAGTGTAGTGGTGTAAAAAAAGAATAAAAATGAGTGGTCAAAATTTCCCAAGTGTGGGCGAATCATCCTTACAGGGGGCCGACCGGATCTTAAATAACCCCCGTATAAGGAGCCTTTTGGAGAGGTTGAGGGAGGAAACCCTTCAAGAAGAAAAGGACAGGCAGGCCCTGTTACATCTCCAACAACAAAGGGAGCCTACGTTAGTGGAGTATATTTTAAGTGGGAAGGTAGAAAAACTCCTTCAGGAAATTTATGATTTTAACACGCAGAAACCTCAAAAAAGGTAAGCGGAATTATTATTTTAAAATATTATTATTAAAAATAAAAAAAAATCTTATTTCAATGCACATTTTAAAAGAACTCCGAAATAATAGAAATGCAATCATCTAGTTTGTAAGTCTTAGACATAATTTTTTTTTAAATTAAGGAATAAAATTTGAGATTCCATAATTCACATCTATTGAGTATAAATAAGTTGAAATTGATTTAAAATTCCCCTTTTTTTTTATCAGCTAAATCTATTTTCACAGTATTTTATGCGCAAAACATATAACTCATTAAATTTGAAAATTTATTTTAAATAAATTTTAAATAAAATTGGAATAATCAGAAATCGTAATAAATAGCACATAATCCTCAAAATTATTTTAATTTTCAAAAAAAAATTTATTTTACCTTTAAAATAGGCACGTATTGTGTAAGTTGCAATTCTATCAATATATTTTAAAGATTTTTATCCATTTGGGTTTATTCCCTTTTTTTTCATTTACTTATTTGTTTAAAAATTTTTTTTTTTTGAAACCAAGACCTTTTCACGCATAACATGCGATTTATGACGCGACGTAAATGATATGACGCAATCATCCTTGTGCATGAGCGACTTTCCATGGGAAATCCTCCTAGAATTTAGAGGAATATTCTTAAACATAGAAAACCATTCCAAATTAAAAGAACAATACTCCTGCTTCAAGAATAGAATTCAAGAGGATTCCGTAAAAGGAATTTTCCTCCAAACACAAGAATATTCCTTTCCTTTGGTGTGAAAATTAGAATTTCGGCTAGAAACTGGAAGGAGTCCTCCGCGTGAAACGAAAACAGACAACAACAAAAAAAAAATTTTTTTTTTATCATATGATCCTAGTCTTATTCATGATTAATGAAATATGGACCATTGGGATGCAGCCGTCGCGCAACTCAGACACACGTGTTTACAATGCGACATAACAATATAGGGTAAATGCACCAGTGGTAGATCAGGTACCAATGGTGGATCAACAGCGTTAAAAGGTTAAAATATGCTATTTCTAATTGAACTAAATGTTTCTATCGTTTAAGGGAGGTGTATAGATAAGTTTTATGAAATAAAATTATTCGAAAATATTTAGGAAAATAAAGCAAGACAAAAATTGTTGATTTTATGCATTTTTATATGAAATCTTAAAAATAATTGTTTGTTCTAAAAAAAAATTTTTTTTTTTTTTTTTTTTTTTTTTTCTTTTTCAGAGTAGAAGTTGCTCAATTCCTTCCATATAGAATAATTTTGGAAAAATTTACATCATTAAGTTATTTTTGTGTAGTGTAAAGGGGTAAATGATCCACGACTGGAACAATGTCATTTTATTGTTGAAAAGGGGTGTGCGGGGGTGTAATCGTTACAAGCAGGTCGAAAACTACACGATAGTTTCCTTAAAGACTCATTTATTCATACTATTGTCAAGAGTACCCTACCTTTTCAACTCGAAAGATCTGTACATCTTTAAAGTCGAAATAAGAAATTTAGTAGTCTTAATTGACCCACCACTGGTGCAGCCACCCTACAGTAATATAATTACATTCCACAATAATGTGTGTATGATGAATTTATTTTATATTTCTTTTAATAAATGTCATTTTTATATATTTTTTTTTTTTTTTTTTTTTTTTTAACGTTCCCTCCCCTTTTTTTTTTATCAAGCCAAATAACCTTTTGTTTACATAAAATTGAACGAAAATTCCACTTTAATTTCTAGTATTATTTCGTTTTTATATCCCATTTCAAGTCTTTGAAGTTTTCAAGCAGCAAAAGTAAAGCTTAAGAATCTAAACAAACTAAGGAGCCTCTCGAATCATTTCTTATTAAAGAGAGTCTCTGTGGTTATTTTGAATGGCCGAAATTGTTAGGGAGTATCATTGAATTCTTTGTATAAAAGGAAAAATAAGAGGAAAAGAATAAAGATCGAATGTTCAGAATTATGTTATTTTCGAAGAGTTCCAATTGGTTACTTGGAAAACGAAACATAAAAATCTCTTTTTTTTTTTTGATCAAGGGTTTTCAGTTGATTGAATTGGAAGAAATTATTTAAATAACTGTGAAGAGTTTTATCTTAACCGATTATAAGGTAATTGAATAATCATTACACAATCCGGCAGAAAGAAAAGAAAGAGAAAAAAAATAACGTTCCGTAGCTCTAGTCAAGATTAGTAATAAGGTAGAGGGGGAAATATCTGTGGTGCTTCGAAACCCAATACTCACGCAGGGATACACACATACAGGCAAATCCACAGAACCGGCCGACTTCATGTTACTCACATGTTTTCTATTTTAGAAGTATTATATGGGCACATCTCTAGAACCTTCAACTTTAATGTCCCTCGCATATATTTTGGTAATTTTAATAAATTTTTCGTTGGTTTTTGTTGGAAATATTAATGCTTGATACAATCAATCATTTCCAAAATATTCCACTTTAATTTATTAAATACATAAATAATTATTTCAATTTTAATACGCGATTTTTAACAATGTCTACTTGTCCTTAACCATACTTTCTGATGCTTTAAACGATATAGTTTTAGATTTAATAAAAATTACTAATTCTGAAATATGTTTTTCAATGTTAATTAATCGGTGAACACATTTTCGCAGGGAAATTAATATTTTATTAATTGTGAAAAAAATTTATAAGCTTTTAAAACTTGTCCCTCACTTTTAACCTTTTCGACCGTAATCATCGTATTTATGATTTTTCTTTTATAAGACAAGCGGCACGTTAAAATAACTTATGGGAAATCAAAGATCAAGTTACTATAATTATTTTGAGACATAATAAATTGATGTGCTTCATGTCTTCAGAAAACTATTATAAGTTAAGTAAACGAAAACACGCGTAGACAAAATTTGAAAACAACCGTAATACGAGTGATACTTGATGAAAATCATATAAAAGTATTCGAAAAGTACTTGTATATATTTTCACATGTGCCATTTAACATCCCGTGAATGTGCTTCGAGAAAAAATACTTTATTGCAAAGATAATGTAAAAATATTCATCAATTACGGTCGACCGTAATCGACCGAAATTTTTGGAAAGAAATTGTTATGTACGAAGTTGCCGATTATAATTTTTTTTATAGAAACTGTCATTAATTATTAAAACCTGAAGGTTAAGTTTTAATGTTTATTTCGAGACACAAAAATGGATCCAAAAAAATTCATTCTGAAAAAAAAGATGCGAGAGAAAAGAAAAATAGAAAAGGAAAAAGAGAAAAGAAATTGAAAAGTTTACGAATATTAAATTTAAATAGAAAAGTCTATGAAAATCGTATGGTAAATTATAAAAATTACAATTTTACATTTTTAAAAAAATTCACTATAATAAAAACCTATTTTAAAATGTAATGTAAATATTCAAATAAAAATTTTATATATCTAGTTAATTTTGGACACATGCTTTTATACCCAGTGCATTATTTCAGTATTTTATTATTCATATAAATATTGAAAATATTAAACGAATTTTATTTCTTTTTAAAATTATAACCCCTTAGAAAATTCCCTTCAACTGTTTTTTATCCTAAAAAGCAAACACCTGTTGAATATTTTTTTTTTTTTACAGGTTAAAAATAATTCTCAATTTTAAATATTTATAACTTTTTGAAGACAACTTGTTTTATCTGTCCACTTGTATAATTGGAAAGCTTAGTTCTTGAAGTTTATGTAGACAGAGTTTCAATACTGTGCTCAAAAAAAAATTTTTTTTTTTCTTATTGAAAAGTTAAAGGTTTCAAAGATATGCCCATATTAATTATTTTCATACTTCAACCATTTTGTAATATCTCTGAGAACCTATTGAAATAAAAAAAAAATTGAATAAATGTGAACCTCCTAGTCTTTTATAAAAATTGAAATCGAATTAAGTAACTTAAAAATGAAACTTACGGTGATTATTCGATTTGAATTCTTCAAATTGGAGCTTATTGTTTGTGAACAGACGAACAAATGTATGTGTCATAGAATAGAGTGCAATCAGAATTAAAGAAAATATTCCAATAATTATCTCTCTATGTTTAAACGTGAACCATTTTCAACTTAGCCCTTTTTCAGTAGCACAACTACAGGATAAAATATAATGAGTTGAAAACATGTGTGATTATATAAAAACATTATTATAATTCTTGTATGCAAACGTCAAATTATATTTTCGACTTATAACGTCTAAAATTAAAAATAATAAAAATTTATCGAAATTTAATTAGTTAATCGTGAAAATGAATTGATGTCAATAATGTCAGTTTGTTGGTTAAAATAGTTAATATCAATATAGTAAGTAAACAATTTAATTTACAGAAATAAAATTAAATGCTAAAACTTAATTAAAATATTTTAACATTATTGTATTAATCAAAAACACGTAAATATTAATTATCAAAAAAAAAAAATAAATTATTTATATTTTATCATATTTTATTATTCAAAATGTTTTGCACCTATTTCAAACAATATATGTAAAAAGAAACAGAGAAATGCCATTTTTAATTATAATTTCCAGAAGAAAATAATGTTTTCGTTTTGGCTTTCAACTCAAACGGCATTAAAATAGAATGAATCACGCAAGAAGACAATTGTTCTTGAATATATTTTAAAGAAAATAAACCATAAAAAAAAAAGGTGTGCTTGCTATTTGGAAAATTTTTCATCTTGATAAGTAAAAATCGGCCGGTTCCGTGGATCCGCCTATATATATATATATTTTTTTTTTTAACAGTTGCACAACTACATTCCGATTTTATAATCATCCCAACAATATAAAGAGAACATATTTTAGTAATAACGTGGGTAGTGACTCTTCCAGTCCGCATGGCATTGTGGGCTTGAATAAGATGAGAAGGGAAGGGGAAGGGAAAATAAAAGCATCGCAATATAATAGTACCCGACTAAAACCTCAACTCTATAGTGAACCTGATGAATTCTCATATTTGAATATTCTAGTTATTTAAAATTAATCCGTATATATATATGTATTTATTTATTTTTTTTTTTAAACACCTGTATTGAATATTTTATTACAATTATTATAAAATGGAATTACCAAACAATTGATTTTAAAATATCCATGTTTATAATAAGATTCTATTGTATACTCTATTTTCTCGTCCATAGTTTGAAAATTTACTTTGGCGAATGGGAGCCTGCTCGAGAGCGAATTAGAGAAGACGATTTTTGGCCATATGACGCGACCCTGGCAATTGGCCAGCCCAAAATATACGCCGCTCAATCCTGGTATCAGGAATACCATTGGTGTGAAGAATCACAAAAATATTTTGTACGCGGGTTCTGGGCACCGGTAAGGCTACAAAAAAAATTTGTCTTAACAACAGTACTCAAAATAAAATAAATAAGTAACCTTTTCTTTCTTTGTTTGTTCAGCAAGGTTTCCGCAGTGCGATTTGGGTGCATGATAGCTTGCCACGCTTAAAGATTGTCTTCGGTGGGCTAGGCCAGGGAAAAGCACCTCAAACGTGGTGAGTCATATAACTAATTCCATTAGTTCCAACCTCTCAATAATTTCAAGATTAACTTTATAGAAATGTCAGCAATAAGAAAGAACTTATTATATGTACCTGTTATCCCCTTCTTTTTTTTTTAGTTTCTTCAAGGACCTGCCGCTCATTCCCCAGGAGGTGGGATGCCAACCGGCTCTTAGCGCGATGAAATTATCATTCCTCCAATGCCATGACTGGCAGGGGACATCCCCTAGAACTAGGGGATGGTGGAAACTGGTAAGCGTGATTTTTATGATTGCTTACATTAGTGTTTGGCATATTCCATCAACATGCTAGTGCACCAGTCTCAGTCACATTCGGTCCCCTTAATATTCCTAAACCTCCCGAAATAATTTTATCAAAAATAAAAAAAAATTCTTTTCTTTATCGTGGTCAAATTAAGGTCACATGTTGGATATTACAACAAAATTAAAATTGGAGCGTTAATAATAAAGAAAAATACACATACATGTATAATTTTATTCATTATAGATATTATATATCTATCCATACATATATATATACATCTCTCTTTCTTTTTTTTCTAGAGACTGAATGTGGACCATAAATTTATGTTCGTTCCCATGGCTCGAGAACACAAGGAGCACGAGGGCAATGGAGAGGTGGAAGTGCTTCCACCAATAGAACTGGGTATAAATGAGGACAACCCTGAAAATTAGACAGCAGCCGGCTGCAGTCCTTATTATTACTCTTTTTTTTTACATATATGTAAGAACATATACATATACTTATATTAAGGTATTTCTCGCAATAGCATAGACTTGGCAACACTGTAAGCTGTAAAGTTTTAACCTCAAACCTCGTTGATTAACAGAAGTAAAATGAATAATTTTCGTAACTCGAGGGGCCAATTTACCAACAAACAAAAAAAAAAGATCGTATTTTTTTTTAAAAAAAATTTTTTAGAAAGTATATATATATAAAAAAAAGAAAACGGAACGCCGGAAACTGAAAGAAAACAGTTTCTCTTTATGTTTTTTTTTTTTTTATAACGTCGTTGAATAAAGTATCTTCAAAATAAGATGATTTTGAACAAATTATATATTACATATAATATTTTATTTTTATTATTGTATATTTTCAATTTAACTTAACAGAATCCACTATTTTTTTTTTTTTTTTTTTTTCAACGAGTAAGTGATTAAAAGTAAAATTTCTAATATCCAAACTTTTCCCGCTCATTTTACCAAACTCCCCTGCCCACAGCGCCGCCAAGCCTACGTTTCTTCCACACTAGCGATGTGTGCGCAAAAATGAAAATATTACATTACTTTTATTTACTGCATAAAAAAAAAACTGTACTGTAAAAATAGGTTGGGTGCGCGAAGAAGTATCCTATATCTCCTATGTAAAATTATACAATTCCAAATGTTTATAACTTTAAAACTAGACGGTAATTCGAGTTGAAAAATTTTTTTTTACAATCGATAAATTCTATATTTATCAACTTATGTTTAGAGTTTTATTAAAATATTAACTAAATTAATTTTCGAGAGAAATACCAAAAAAAAAAGATTTTTTTTTTTTTTAAAAAAAAAAATAAATAAACTTTAATTTTCATATTATCTTGTTTAAATTTATTCGAGTTGCTATAATGAAACCTAACTTGCGCATGCATTCGATCGGCACCATTTGTCATAAGTGTTTCGGGAGCACAGGTAAGCCCATGGCACAGAGAGAGAAACTAAACTTAATAAAATAATAATAAAAAGATAAAAAAAAAACAATTACATGCATAATTAACTTGAAGCTACTTATATCGGTTGGAGGTACTGGATCGGCAGTTGCACCGCCCTTCTTGTGACGATCCTTGATGGGGTTCTTCCTGATGATGATAGGATAGTCGTTGGCGTTGTTGATGTTCGCATTGTTTCATCATATCCGATTCGATAAAAAGCGTTTGCCTCCTCATTGATGATTGACATAGTGTAACTGCACTCGTTTGGGATAAATGTATTAATTATGGGTTTGGGCTTCACTTCAGAACTTGGGGAATCCAGGGCGACGCTGAGTCATCTGGTCTTCGGTGGCATGTGTTTTTCAATTGTGACAGACTTTATTCCGCCTTCTAATGTAGTGGCGGAGGTGGAGGGCTCTGACGTTACCGTTGGACTATCCAGTCTGGCCTCTTTCAATGAACATTCCTGCATCTGGGGAGCGTCAATTTCTTCATATGGTTGTACATCTTCATCCGTTCTTTTTGAATATTTTGCATTGGAATTTTCAGAGTTAAATTTTATTTTCCGTACCTATTTTGAATATTTTAACATACCGGATCTTAAATATTGACGACATAAGAGAAATAAGATTATTATACCCAATACAATGAGCCAACCATAGGATCCATAAATAAGCTTAAATTGATTATTATGAACGTGCCTCCGTAATGCGAATTCTTGCAATTCCTGCTCGAGTTCATCCAGAGTCCTAGAATTGGTTTCGAAGGTGGAATACCTTGTCGTTGGTTCAGGAATCTTGAGCGAGCTAGTACCGACAATTGGTAAAAACTGAGCATAGTTTGATACGGTAGGGGATAGCATTGAAATGTTCAGATGAACTTCTGGTTCGTAAATTATTTCGGATTGGCCTGATTGTGACGTAGTGGCTGGTATTATTGTATCCTTCGTCCTGATTGAACATCCAGGGGATAATTTCAAAATTCCAACTCCTTCAAGATGGATTTTCACAGGGTTTTTAGTATGGCAAATTATCGTGAGCAATTCGGGTACTGCCATGGAGTACATCCAACTTGCCAAGGTTGGTAATGGTTTCCAGTAGGATTCTAGGCTGGTTGTCAGTCGAATATTACAAGATTTCAAAACATCGATGGTTGGGTTAGTCAGTAATAAAGGCTCGCAGGCAGGCCTTTCCTTGAGGTCGTATATTGGTGTTCCTTTTAGACACACATGGAAGGTGGTCGTTGCTTTACAGGATTTCCAGTCACGTTCTTCTAGGAGGAGATAACTTCGCTGCTCTTCATCGATTACAAGGTAATTATAATCCGAATGTATATATGCTCTTCCGGTTCCGTTTCCGAGCGCGCTCTGAACGATTGGGAGGGGGTGCATTCTATAAGTCTGATAATTATACTTTTCTAGGAGTGGGACATCTACGAGCACCTTCAACTGATGATTTTCGCACGAGATGGTTATGGTGGAGACTTTTGTTAGTTCGTCGACACTGACTTTTGGTCCCCGCACTGGAAAAGTGACGTCCTTTAATGAATCTTGAATCTCTCGCAGGACTGGCTCTAATTGTTGAGATTTGATGAGACCTGGATGAAGCTGGCCAAGTCTTGCATGATGTACAGCTTCTAGCATGGTGGATGTTGCTAAAACATTGTGATCTAAACCAAGTTTCAACGCGTTCATTACATTGTCCATAAGTTGCCGCTCCTTCATAACGTTTTCTATGGTGGCCCCTCCCGATACTGTGTCCAGAAAAGATTGCAGGTCCTGATGGACCTTTTCTAGCAATATACCATGCTGCAGGACCTGCGAATGCAATGTGTCTAGTTGCGATCTCATTACATGAGTTTGCTTGCCGACTAGATGAGAGAGGTTTGCTTGAGCTTCATTGAGGTTTTGGATGGCAGCGTCATAGTGTTCCCCATCGTCATAGGTTAGCACACCGGCAATGGGGCCGGCGATTTTTCCCAAGAAGCCTAGTAATGGAACACTCCTTCGTATCCGGAGCTGTGATGACAGTTTTCCAGGTAATGGTCTTTTAGTATTTTCTAATTCGTTGATTTGGTCTCGGAATTGCGATTGCAATTCCGAAGCCATTTCCCACTTGTCCTCCCATTGGTAATTCCTTATTAAAGTTTTACACCACTCTCTCACAGATTCGCATTGCTGCATCAGCTTATCCAGCCTAAGTTGCAGGTCATCGAAGTGTCTACGTTGTCGTCCAAAGTCAAGAAAAACTGTTATTCTCCAATTGCTGACGGATCGCTTCATCTCGCCGACGTACTCGTAATATGCTCCACTGCTGGAACTGAATGGGGTGACCTGGTAGCGGTCGTCACTAGGGGACTCGTTGAATTGGTCGGATCCTCGTTGTATTGGTAGTGCTATGGAGGTCAGGAGTAAACATAGCAAAGTTAGAGTCGTCATGATTCCAATCATCGTCGTTTCCATCCAATCCCTAAAAATTTAATTATTAATTTTTTTTGTCTTATTTCCAAAGAGGGAGGGAACCTTTACTACAAGTGGGCAACCATGACCTTGTCCCTATGCTTGGAAAATCTCTCTCCTAATTCATTTTCAAGGATTACGTTATTGTTCTGTGTGAATCCTACGATGGTGAACGGACCATCGGCCCGATTGTCAAATTTATTACTTCTAACTTCCTTGTAAACGTAAACCTGGTCACCTATCTTCGCGTCTAGAGGGCGTGTTTTTGTGTCGTAATTGGTTTTTGATCTCTCCTTCGCTTTGATCAGATATTTGGCTGCCATATTCTGTAGCTCGTTCATTCGAGTTATAAGATCTATTAAGTAGGACCCGTAAGTTTCAAGTTCGGGACCTTGCGGTAAGGAGCTCGGAATTCGCGCCAAGTGACCGAACACAAGTTCGAACGGAGTAAAGTTTGTGGCTTCATGAACCGACGTGTTATAGTTAATCATGGCAAATGGGAGAAGACGATCCCAGTCGTCGAAATCCCTTGCATAATGCTTAATATAATCCGTCAGCTCGATGTGGCTTCTTTCCAATGATCCGTTTGTTTGTGGTCGATAGCCTGATGTTGTAAGCTGCTTGACGCCAAAAAGTTTCTCTAACCTTCGCATCAGGGAACTTATAAAACTCGGACCTCTATCGGTGAGCACGCATCTGGGTGCTCCATATACGCAAAATAGGTTTGTTGCTACTGCGTGAGCAATGGTTTTTGTTTCGATATTTGGAATAGGGACGGCGATGCAGTATTTACTAAAATTATCTTGCATCGTAAGAATATGCCGGTTACCATTCGGGGTAGTTCGCAATTTTCCTACCGTATCTAGTGATACCTTGTCAAAAGGTAGGGCTGGCGTGTCGGTGATCAACATGGGTTCTCTAGTACGTGCCCTGACGAGTTTATTTTCAAAACAACTTTTGCAACCTCTTATAAACTGTGTGACCTCGTCGCGCATTCTGGGCCAGTTGTACCGTTCACGAATCCTGCGATATGTCTTTGTAATACCTTTGTGACCTCCTATCAAACTAGAATGGAATTCGGTAATTATTTTATGGCGTAGCTCGGTTGGGGGTACCTCTATTTTCCCGTGGCAGAGAGTAATGGTTATATCACCACCGCGGAAAATTTCTGATACAAGTTCCGACATTTTGGGTTGAGGAAGGGCACCTAATAGGTCGCCGGAATTGGCTATCCGACAAGATCTCTCATTGTCGGTCTCGAGGGCAGTTCGTAAATTTTTTAACCCCACGACTACATCCTTCCAGCAAATTTCATCAAAATGACGTCTTTTACTACCATGGAATATACCTTGTATTTGCCGCACGGGGTAATATAAACTTGTCCTTTTAAGGGTTTGTTGTCCCGAATGTCCTGAAAATCAATTTTTTCGGTGGCGATTAAAAGTTTGGAGATTGAGTCTATCGGTTCGCAATCCTCGGAAATGAAATGCGCCACGTTATCTCGCTCATATGTCAGGGGTTGGGTCCACTGATTCACAACGATTGGGGGGGTTACACTCGTGGCTGAAATCTTTGACTCTAGCGACGCCCTTTTCTCGTCATTTAAAGATTCAGGGTCAGAGCATGAGGAAAGATCGCAATGAGGGGCCTGAAAGTTTATGAAAGAATTCAATAAAGGCGCACACTTCACTTTAGTGTTATTTTCCTTCGGTTGCAACTTCCGGGGCATCATTTTTAATAGTCTGTTGTTTCCTGCCTGTTCCTGCACCGCCTCCTGGTCTTTAGTTTTGGAAAATGGGGTAGATTGCGCATTTGGGATGTTAGACAGTCTTGGTGTAGGGAATTGAAACCCAGTTGGAAATGTTTGATTGTAGTCGAGTTCTTCGAATACTTCCGGGGTGTCCTTGAACCTAACTGTACTTCTTCTTTCTACGGGTGGTCTGGTGGTCAGGGGCGTATCTTTTGGTAATTCTGGGACCATAAGCGAGTTCTCACCCTGTAGAGATGGAAGATTCCCAATTTGGGAATTTGAGCGTCTGCGATGATAGTTTTCCAGAAATTTACTTATCCTATCTGGGAGTTCATCTTCCATTTCGGTTATCGGGTCAATCGACTGTAGATAATTCAGATGCTCCTCGTCGTTTTCGCCATCAGACACATATTCCTTTCTTGGATCACAGTCCAGTCCTTCATAATCCCACAATAGAGTGTTATTGGTTGGGTTAGAAATGTTCATTCCACGACTGGCAATCGTTTCGTCGAATCTACTTATTGATTTTCCTACTTCCGTAATTAGTTGTTCGGTTTCATTTGAGGAAGGAACTTGTTTCCGGTCTTCCACATTGTCGGTTTCATTTGAGGAAGGAACTTGTTTCCGGTCTTCCACATTGTCGGTTTCTTCATCGCTGTCATTTGGCAGTGGTTGTCCCTGTACAATGATCTGTTCGGGAGGTTTTTCCTCTTCAGACTCCGAGGATAATGACGAGTCTGGTGCAGGATTCATTAGGGTCCCTTCTCGAGCTAGACGGTCAGCGTTTTCATTTCCATTTATGCCATCATGGCCTGGAACATGTTCCCAGACTACATCTAATGGTCCGATGGATTTGATTAAACGTTCATAGGCTTTTCTGTTCTTTACCGGTTTATTGTCAGTAGTCATCCAGTTGTTTTGTTGCCACCGTGGTATCCAATCCTGCACACTATGAATAAGGTATTGAGAGTCTGTTTTGATTCTTAGCTTTTGAATACCTGCTCTTCTAGCTTGACGAGCAGCAGCTGCGGCTGCTTCTATTTCAGAGGCATTGTTTGTCTGTCGGCCACGGTATCGTCGGGAGATGTTGAGAGGGTTATTGGGTCCAAACCATACTCCTATGCCGGCTCTTGGACTCGATCCACCATTTTCACCGCAAGCGCCGTCTACATAAACTTCGGTATATGAGTCAGAAGTTGATGGCGTCAGGAGAGGGGGGTGATGAATTGGGACTGAGGTTTTGGTTGGAAAGGGAGTCGTGGGTAGGTCAGGGAAAGCACTGTAACTCTTTCGAAATACCGGGGGCGTTGATTCTGCACTTTCTTCTTCGTCCAATGTTTCTTCTAAAGAGGAGGAGATGTCGCTTTGTTCAGGGATGGTCTCTGCAGTTTTCCGTTTCCTCAGCCGTTGAGCAATGCAGCTTTCATTCATACTGGTGGCTGGAAAGTCCTGGGGGGGAGTGTAAGGTTCTTCATTGTCCTGTTCCTTGGGTTTCGTTGTACCTCTCGGTCTTCCTCGTGTCTTGGGTGCCTCGTCAATGGAAGGAGCGCGGGTGGAGGCTGCATCAGGCACTGGATAACTTATTCCAGTTAATTTAGCACTGGTGCTAGGTACTGCATCCAATGGTCTTCTCAGAAGAGTCACCTTTATCTCGGGAGGATAATCGGTTGTGGATGATTTCCTTGCTCCTCCTAACCTTGAAGTCCATTGTAACGGGGTCGTTGATCTCTTTGCGTCCTTGGCGTCGAGGGCTGGGCCTTGTCTTGCGCCCTTTCGAGGGGGATTCGAATCTACCCTTGCCTTTACTGATCTTAATCCTTCCTTTAAGCTTCCTTTTCTCTTAACTTCTGGAAAAGCAGAAGGTCGTTGAGAGTCCTGGGGTTCACCTTTGGGGTTATCGGAATTCACTCGCGCACTTTCTTCTTTGGTCTTTTTAAAGGAAGAACGGGTTGTTATGGGTAGGGCGCGATAGGTTTTCGACTGCTTTTCCGATTGCTCAGTGTCATTGCTGGTACCTTTAGGAGTTGCGCTAATTATCTCGGGTGCCTCGGAACTTGGGGTAGATAGATTGGACCAATCGGATTCCGAATTAGAGTCTACCAAACTTCTATTTTCGTCAACGGGATTGTTTGACAGAGCCTCGACAATTCGATTAATCTTTCCTGGTTTATATTCAAACCTATACTGGTAATTCTGGAGGCGAATTCTCCATCTTTGAATTCGAGGTCCCGGATTATCAATATAGGTCATCCAATGAACAGGTTCAAAATCGCAGGCAAGAATAAATTCACGGCCGTACAAATATGGTCTAAAGTGTTCAACAGCATACAATATCGCAAGGCATTCCCTTTCGGGTTTTGGATATTTTTGTTCATTTGCATTCAATATTTTGGAATAATAGGCAACCGGCAAGTCGATGCCATCCTTCACCTGGGTCAACATTGCTCCAATAGCATACTCGGACGCATCGCAGGTTAGCTTAAATGTTGCGCTAAAGTCTGGGTATTGCAAAATAGGTTCACGACAAAGGTACTTTCTTAATCGCGAAAAACTTTTCTTTTGTGGGTTTCCCCATTTCCACGGGGCGTCCTTTTTTAGTAGTTCTGTCAAGGGTTTAGCCCACTTAGCATAATTTCTAATGAATCGCCTATAGTATCCGGAAAGACCTAGGGAACTTTTAATATCCTTTGGAGTTGTTGGTTGTGGAAAATTTTTTATTGCAACTATTTTGTTCGGATTGGGCTTTACACCGTTTTCACTGATGATGTGGCCGAGGTACGCTACCTCGGTTTTTAAAAACTCGCACTTATCCGGCTGGAGTTTTAGATTCGCGTTTCGCAATCGATTAAAGAGTCTTCGGGCTCGTTTATCATGTTCTTCCAAAGTGTCCGAATAAATGATAATGTCGTCTAAATACACAAATGCTTCTGTATCGAGCATTGTATTTAGAACACTATTCAGTAATCGTTGAAAGGTGGGGGGAGCGTTTTTTATACCCATAGGCATCCGCTGATACTCAAAGTGTCCGTTTCGGGAGGAAAAAGCAGTTTTATGCCTATCTTCTGGGTGCGTTTCAACTTGATGAAAACCGCTCGCAAGGTCGAAGACCGTAAAATACCGGGCAGTCCCAAGCCTATCAAGAATCGATACAATATTCGGGAGCGGAAAAGCGTCACCTATGACGTTGTCATTTAGGGCCCGATAGTCCACTACCACTCTCCACTTCCTTTCACCTGATGCGTCAAGTTTTTTGGGCACGATTAGAAGAGGTGCGTTGTACGGTGATTTGGAATGACCTATGATTCCACTGTCAAATTGTTTTTTCAATTGAGTATCAATTTGCTCTAAGGCCTCATTTGGGGATCGATATTGTTTTTTGTGAATAACCTTTTCGCTAATGGTAGGAATCCTGTGCTGGACGAGATGAGTACATGAAAGCATTTCCCCATTTAGATGAAATATGTCCGCATAGTCTTCAGCCCATCCATTCACAATCTTCCTTTCTTCGGGGATTAGGTGCGAAACATATAACGCGTTTTTAACTTTTATAACTCTGTCTAGATAAGATTGTTCCGAGTCAACTTGTGGGTTCTCCACCTCGGAGTCTGTAAGTTCCTCTCCAGGAAACTTACAGAAATCGAACGGGATTAATCTCTGAGGAGTTAAATTAATGTCAATGTCTTGCTCTGTGGTGTTAATAGCCATAGCATGGCAAACACCGTCTCTAGCAGACACAATAGCTTCGCCTAGGTAAAGTCCTTCCGGAGTTTCCAATCGTGGCAGATACCCTTCCTTTAATTCTGGGTTAATTACCGTTATTGATACGGGAGTTCTGGTTCTTGATTTTATTCGAAAAACCCTGAGGAATGGTTTTATTTCGGACTTCAGCATTTCTTTAGCTTCTAGTGATTCATTATCCACGAAAGGTATAGGGGTCACGGGATTGGATGCTGTGACAAGAGCATTGTGTCTAAAAGAAATCTGGGCCTGCTCTTGTCGAAGATAGGGTCGTCCTAGAATTCCGTGTGTGGAAATTGGGAAATGGTCTCTTACTACATGAAATTCCACAGGGACATTCCAGATAGTAAGGTATATGGTTCCCAATGTCTTGACAGCGTGATTAGTTATTCCTGTAATCTCTACACACTTGCTTCTAACAAGCGAGAGTTCAGGTTTCAATGCACCGATTTTAATAAGATTAGTATCCGACCCTGGGTCCACTAGAAATTTGGCTTTGTCGTGTCGGAATTCGGGAGCCTTCAAATTAACTACTGGGGAGTCCTCGGTTTCTGCTCCTGCTCTAAAGATCCTACAGTGTTCTCCGCGAATTGTACGGTCTTGTGACGCTGCGGAGTTGGGCTCGCTGCCGCGTCCGAACGACGAGCCGATTGGAAGTTTAAATTTCCTTGGGGCGCTGGCGAGATTGACCTGGGAGGTGTCACGCTTGTCTTGTAATCGTGACTCTGTCTGGGATACGGTGCATGTTGATGGTATTGTACATGCTGGTACTGAGCATTTGGTACTGGAATCATCGATTGTGGTGGAGGGGGTTGGTACGTTATTGGTTGCGAAATTTGAGGAATCATGAATCGGTAAAGTTGAGCCAACTGCTCTGGGGTGAGCTGCAGCATGTTTGAAGTGGAATGACGTTGCTTGTTAGGCGAGGTTGATTCTCGATCAGGTTCTATTTTACGTTTTTCCGTACTACTGGTTTTCTCTACTTGTCGCGAATAAGGGCTGGTTGGTCGTGGACGGTCTTCTGCTCGCGTGATGTGATAAGAAGACGCTCGAGATTTTTCCGAATATTTCTGTCGTTCTTCAGCACGGATAGCGTGCTCTAGTGCTTCCTCCAGGTTGGCAGGATTTCGCGTATCTACAAAAATCGACATTTCTTCCGGTAAGCCCCTTATAAATGACTCAAGAGCGCAATCAATTACGGGTTGCATTATGATGGTACTTTCCAGCTTTTGCTGTGGGCGCCCTTCTTCTCCCACCTCTACATAACGCTTGTTGTATTTTGATTCCAGGGCATGTTTCGCGCCGCTAATTAACCCCCGTAGGCGATCATAGTAATCACCCACGGTTTCGGATTGTCTCAACCGCAAGGTCATAATACTTTCAAAATACCACTGGTATTTTTTTGTGGGAGCGAAACGTTTGTTAAGGTGGTCCGTTAACTCGGAAATTCTATTAAAACACTTGTCCCTGCAACTTTCGCGAGCAGCTCCCCTTAATTTACTGTACACGGCCTTGACAAACGCGGGTTCCGTAGCATCCGTAATAAAAACAGAACCGTTCGCCACATCTTGGAGAAACTCTCTCAATGGAGGGTCTCTTCCATCGAATACGGGAATATTGTAGGTACTCTGTTGCAAGGTCAAACATTCGAGAACCGAGGTCATAGCCGCACTTGTGTAATGGTTGATTGCTTGCTGCTCGAGAGAAATATTGGGGTTAACACCCCCTCGGGGAATTTGAGGGTTAGCTTCGTCGTCAGACATTTTGGAAATAGAAAAATAGAGAGAGAAAGAGAGAGAAAAAAAAAGAAAAACTAGATTAATGATAGAGCGAAATTATCCCAGTGATTTTACAACTCTCATTTAATTTGTTTAAACATGCAAATGTTGTGGTCTAGCGGAATATCAATGGGTATGATTATCGCCACCGTAGAAAATTCTTGCACCAGTGTGGAATTTTCTTGCACTTTGGCGATTCCACCCTTTTATTCAATTTACTATACTCAAAAACAAATCGACCCTTTTTCCTTTTAGACACCTTTTCCAGAGGTATTAGAAAAGGGGAAATTGGTTCAAAACCCACCAAATCCATATTACATAACTCAGGGGTGAGGGTATTGCGCTATTCCAACATCAAATTTTTTATTTGGAATTCTAATTTGGAAATGATTGTTTTTAATTGTGTAGTTCTATCGCTTTCGAGTCGAATTAACCGAAAATAGAAATCTAATTCTCGTTCTACCTTGTCTAATCGTTTTTGTAATTGAAAGTTTCTCACCCTCAGTTCCAGACTGTCTATAGCGAGAGACTGGAAAAAATTGCTAACTCTTGCCAATTCCTCTTGTGTGTCATCAAAAATTACAATTTTCAAGTCAGGAGACATTTATAATTATGTCTTAATCTAATGTCAGTCGGTTAAATTCGTCTGTCAAAGAAGTAATAATGTCTTGTTGCTCGGATAGCTTTTCATTTAGGATTTTAATTTTCTCAAGGTATCCGGAATTAGAATCGGAAAGAGTAGCCAACCATCCGGAGAGGAATTTGGTTCGTTCTTCCAATCGCTCAGCCCTACAGCGTAGAGACAGGTGATGAATGTAAAGATTTTGATGGAATATTTCTAGATTTTCCGCTCTTTCAGATAATTCTAAGTAACGCTCTTGAGGGCAACCCGTTACAACCCTAACCGTTCGAGGAAACATTTGGAATAATAGGAATAGACAAGCATATCTTATTCTGTGGTTGTTTGTCTAGGACAAAATATTTACTAAAATAAAATTTTCTTTTGGAATTGTTAAAATGGAGAAGTTAACGGTTTCGATTCTTCTGATTCGAAGAGTGCTTTTGATTGTTGGCGTTAAGATATTGGCTGATTCCATAAGAGTCAACGGGAGTTTTCTTATCTCGTCTTGCGTCAGAATTTCAAAATCGGATATTGGGAATTTGGAATTGTATTTCACAAGATAGTCTATTCTTTCCATTTTCAGCATGCATTGTTAGAAAATGAGAAATCGTTTCTTTTTATTATTATTATTTTTTTTTTTATTTCTATTTAGGATTAGTATGATTAGTATGATCGTGGTCAGTAATCCCTGATTCTAAAATACCTTTTATTCCCAGAATTCCTGGAGTTACGCGACAATTCTCAGAGAAAGAAATTTGTACCACGTGGAAACAGATTTTGGTTTCTTTGACAGCGAGGTACACAACGCCCAAAATTTCTGCATACTCGTTGTTTATGCAGTCTCCTGACGGAAACCCCAGAATAAGGCAATCTTGTGCAAGTGTTGATTGACAGATGTAGTTGTGTTTTGTAGATGGGCTAATTGGAATTTCTAAATTGCAGTCAATAAGATTTTCCGAACTCACGGTAACAGTTTGCGACCCGTTATTGCATCTAGATATAGCCATTGTACGGAACCATATTAACAGAAATGAATGACCTAACAGATATCTAAAGAATTGACAAAAAAAAAAAAATTTTTTTTTTGATAATCTACAAAGGAAAACTGACAGTTTCAATGCTTCTCACGAGAAGAAATGATCCGGGTTTTCGGTTGACAATGTCTGCAGATCTTACAAGAGTCAATGAGAGTTTTCTCAATTCTTTTTGGCTTACTAAATCCACGTTTAGGAGAGGGTATTTCGGATTGTAGGTTATGAAATAGTGTGCATTCGTTTGATCATTCGTTGCGCGGCGCCTATCTATATACTTTATTTTGTCCTTTTTTTCTGGAGTAGTAGGTTTTGTTGGGTTGTCGATTTTACTATTAGAAATTTCTTTTGGTATCTGAACAGCTTGGTTGTGGGAACTAGAATTTCCTGAGCCTTTTGTCTTTCTAGCTCTACCCCTTCTTCGTGACCTTTTTCCTCTTTTTCGAGAGTTATCTGGCATAGCGACTTTTCATTATGACAGATAGTCCCAAAGCAGATGAAATTCTCTTGGATTTGATTGCAAACAGTTTTCACCACTATAATGGCGAATTTCCGGAGCCGTGTCTTCCAGCGATTTGGTCGCGGAGCCTCGTCTACCAGTACTTTTCGCCAACCAGTAATGCAACTCGTTTGCAATTGTAAGTCAAAATGAGGACACTAAAGAAAGAATTAGAGTACCCGAAACTGAACAACAGGATTCCCCATTCCAGTAAGAGATGCTTCTCAAATCCTATGGTGAATTTCCGGAGCCGTGTCTGCCAGCGACTTAATCGCGGAGCCTCGTCTACCAGTACTTTTCACAAAGGATCAAGACAACTGAATCAGCAAAGGAACTCTCTCCCTTGTAGATTGTCTCTCCCTGCCAATCGGAAAGCCCCCAACTCAGTTAAGGATAGTCAATGCTCAAATTAGACATAGGACATTAAATCTCCAAAATAATAGTTGGGTCGCGTTCGAACCTTGTGGTGAGTCGCGGAGCCGTGTCTGCCAATGAGCGAATCACGGAGCCTCGTCTACCAGCGTTTTTACCAAAGGTTCATATAGCAAGTCTAAATAAATTAGGTCTTACTTGTCATTCCCACTAGTCACGTTGGAAAAATAGATTGTCCTAATAAGAAGGAATTAAAGTAGCATTTCAGGAAGCTCAGAAATGAAAGCATAAACACAATTATTACGAGTAGGAAAAGGAAATAGGAAAAGGCTTCCACTATAGTCGTGATCACTTATAGCATTCCATAACACAAAAAAAAAAATAGAAACAACAATTTTTCTGTAACAAAAGTAACGTGGCTGGCAGCTACGTAGGAAACATCCCACCGCTGCCACCATCAGCTTGTTACAAACCGGAAAATTAATTAATATAAAATTATCAATTTTGAGGTAAGGGGAGGCACCAAGCTGCCAGAATTTAAAGTTAATCGAAAGTGTGTAGCAAAGGTAACTCCAATTCTGTTTAATTATGGGGGGTCGTTTATCCTTTTAAACGTTCCGCCAAACCACCATATAGGTAAAGAAAAATTGAAACTATTATTAAAGGGAGAGAAAAAGGTAAGAGAGAAAAGAAAAACTCTTAAGAGAATTAGGTTATAGTAGATCGTTTATTATAAATCAAGTTTTAATAGTAGACAATAAATTGGAAACGATACATGTTTCATTTACTTACGGTACAGCGCTTAATGTTACCGCTATTCGACGTATACACAGTGGTTTTATTATGTCGAAAACGGGCGAAATAGAAGATAGAGCTTTCGTGCTGTGGGTCCACCAAATTGGGTTGACGCAGGTACCTCGGGCACAAACTGGCCAGTTATGCAACGGGAATCCTAATTAATTAATTGCATAATTAATTAAGGTTCCCACACAAATTAGCTTCCACGGGACTCCGCCGATTTGGAGTATTCAGTAGATTTATCGTCCGCCCAAGTTTTATTGACTAACTTTTTAACCCGGATTCGACGCGCAGACGGGCTAAGTCGCGGCGTTTCCAAGCTCAAGAAACTCCTCGCCAGGTCAGAACCAGGAGAAGTGTTGCTTAATGAGCTGAGAAAGTAGTACTGCGTTAATTGAATTTTCGCGACATGCCTCTAGTCCTTGCCTTATGGTCTAGGTGGGATAATTAAGACTTTGGGGGAGTTAAAGAATTGAGGGAGGGGAAGATGCACACGGCTCATTGGACGCTGCATTTTGCTGACGTTTTTGATTCTCACTCTGGGTTCCGTGGGAACGGAAATGCTACTAGAATCCGACATTTGTGTGTTTATATATATTTTTTTTTTTTTTTACTAAAATTATAAATCACAGTATATTATTTGATTTATTAGTTTACAACTATGGCTTAATATATACTTCTCTTTTTTTTTTTATTTTAATTTAATGTGATCATACGAGTCACATTCGTATTATTGTAAGTTACAAGTACATTGAATATACCCGCAACTCGCATTCCTCTGGCATCTTAATGTCAACTGAGGGTTGCAATAAGATTTAAATTATTTTGAGCCAATGTCTATTCTGTAGCATACATTTGGCATAGTACATTTATGTGCCAGCAGTGAGTTATCGGTTTCGAACGCACGTGCGTTTGTTTTCAAAAGCTGCAGTCCGTAGGCCGGTAGCTTTCAGGGGGTAGGAGAAGGGAAAAGAGCAAACCAAGGCAACAAGCGGAGACATGCGACGTGTTGGCGTAACGTTGTTGCGTGCAATAGGTTGCAAGTGTGCCCGTAATACAGCCTCATGACTGTATTGGTACTCACGGACGGAGAGTCCCTTTGTGCGCATATTACCATAGCCGCCCAATGCATGTTGGACCCATGGCTCGAGATGTTTGCTTAATTATGTTATTATCTAATTCCCAGGCAGTCATTCGATCCAATGCTTTATAATTGTTTTACATTTCGCGTATGGTCGTAATGACATTCTCGTCTTTACACATATACGCTCTTTTCTGTGTTTTTTTTTTTAATCAAAATGAATAGGCGAAAGAAAAGAAAAATTTAGACTCTAATTACTCATACCCATACGACACTTACATTGTTGACAGTTACTATGTGTATTATTTCGATTGGGAATATTACCGCAAGGTTCCCTTACAGTTTAACGGTACGCTCATAAGAAAATTATTTATCGTTAAAATTGTCGCCTATTGCGTTACACATGTTTTATATAAATCGGGAAGGGGCTGCAAGTATGTTGCGCCATTTAACATATACAAAAGAAAGAAAAAAAAAATAACTTTTAAACCTAATAGTTTATATTCGACTTAGGTCGAGTCAAAACTCAACGCTGAATGAATTGCCGACTTGTTAAATGTAATCTGGGTGTCGAGTATCACGCTGCAGAGCGAGGCTCTGTAGCGGTTCCCGGAAAGGCATTGAGGATAAGGAATTTAAACCTTGATTTTTTTTTTAACTAGGTCGACCCAAAGAAAATATTTCTTGACCTTTAACTTAATTAAAT